>NC_080726.1:8100704-8210704 GCF_019097595.1 Hemibagrus wyckioides
CTTGTATTCTCATTAATGATTCTGAGGTACTCTCGTTGTTGGAATCTGCCTGTTCTCTGACCTGTTTCTATGTTTGTTCTATATTTCTTATGTTCTATAAAGCTGCTTCGAGATGTCCGTTGTTAAAAGCGCTATACAAATAAGATTGAATTGAATTGAAATTTCATCTGAAATATTGATTACGATGAGTGGATTATCCTGATTAACAACAATCCACTATTATGCACTCACACCCGGTGTCATATGTTTTAATAAAGTACCACATGTCATTTTTTTTACTATGAACAATGTAAACATAGGAAAAACATGTCGCAGTATGAGAGGGGATGCTGTTATTGGAAAATAATCAACTTTGGGCTTCTACCAGTGTATTATCATAGAGCCTTGTCCTTGCTTGTTTTCTTGAAACTGCTTGCCCCTTCGTGTCTTTATTCCTTACAGTCTCTCATCATGTGACGGGTTTGGTCATAAACTGATGGAAGTGTGTGTTTCGTTTTGGGAAAAGTGTACTGGAGAGTCTGTGAGATTTCTTGAGCAAGCTGTTAGTGAGTGCTGCAAAGTCAGTCAGGTGTGAAAGGATTGTGGATCATGCACATGTCCCCAAACATCTGTATATGCAGGGCTCTGTTACAGCAGCTAAAATCTCTTAAAATATCGGTCCAACCATGGCTTCAGAGCCCATAAGCCTGTGTATAAGATGTCTGGTTGTCCGTCTTTCTTTTTTTGTGTGTCTCTCACAGACACATACACACACACACACACACATGTACACATTACCCAAATGATCCCTTTCAGATGTGGCTGGGGAGAAAAAACGTTGTTGATGTCGATTGAAAGGCACCACTTTTATGTCACTCTTTCACTTTCTTTCATCCCTTAGGAAATAAGCAGTATATGTAGTTTTCAATCTTATATATATATATATATATATATATATATATATATATATATATATATCTATATATATATATAAAGTGAAGGAGAGAAGAAATCTCCAAAGTAAAAGAATGACACAAAAGTGATGCCTTTCAATCAGCGACAACGTTTGAGATTTAAGATGCTGAGCAAATACGATACTGTGTCTTCTTCAATTCCTCCACAGTTCCTATGTTCTGATATTCATTTCCACTATCTGGGGCAATATAAAGTATGCTTTGTAGTGAAAGCGTATTTTTCGGCGTTGTGTTTTGGTTATAGCAGGCCGGCGCCATGGCAGCATTCCCAATCACTGGCATTCATAATGAATGAGATTTGAATGGCGCAGCATCTTGAGAATGGCGCAGACCATCATAACTCAGAGACGCGGCTGAGACGTGCCAAATGGAAATGTGATGCGCCGCTGTCGAATGGCGTCTCCCAGTTCCTCCGACATCTGCTGGAAACCGCTGCCCTCAGGGCCATTCTTGTTTTCCTCCCAACACTGTGAGTGTGTTTGTTCACAATGTGTGTGGGTCTATAAAACATCTCCAGTTTTTTTTATTTTTTTTTTTAAAATTTTTTACTTCTTTGAAAGAAAGAGAGAAAAATAGGGATAAACAGAGATTAGAAACAAAAAAAAAGAGAACATTTTTTAAAGCAGGCATTTAGCTACAGTTAAAGGAAAACTAATTATCATGCAGAAACTTGGGGTGTTTGTGGCACTACAACTTTCAGACTCATTACATGTTTTTGACATTACATGCATGTAAATTGTTATATTTCTAAATAAATTGGTCTATAAAAAAGTGTTTTTTTTTTGTTTTTTTAACAAGCACCAAAGTAAGGAGAAAAAAAACACGCGTAAAGAGGAAAAACAACAACAACATAACTGGGATAATTCGAGGAAAGGATTTAAAGGAATAATTACAAAAGTTACAAAGAGCAATGTAATTTAAAATGAGTCTTTTTCTTTCTAAAAATCTGTTTGTTTTTTTGCGTCACTTGACACTGTCATATGGAAAATACTGCACTTTGTTATTATACTTAATAAATTATTTTTATTTAGATTTTATCACTTTAGGTGTTTTTGGAATTGAATTCTGATTTTATTACATTTCCAGGAAATAAAACTCTATATATCCATATATTCAGACCTTCAAAGTATGTTTTAGAAATCATCCAGCCAGTGCATACGCCATAAATCTATCAAATGGGTTAAATGAATTGGCTGGGAAGCATGTAAAATTCTAGCTAATGGTAAATATTGGTTTTTGGTTTGTAGCGTCATCTGTAGCATCTAGTGTAAAATCTAGCCTAGCTTCACATGAAACCGTGACATAATTTCATTTGTTAAGACATTTATGTTTTATGTATAATTAAAGGTAGATACCTTTTTCTTTAGCATTCATTTGATTAGATTAGGCACTCTTGAGACATTATCCAAAACAGGGGCATCCAATCTTATCCAGGAAGTGTCGGTGTGGGACAGGTTCTCATTCCAACCAAGCAGAACCACTCATGAGTCTAAAAACTAAAGTCAACTGATTAAATGGACGGAATCAGGTGTTTCCTGATAAAGTATAAGTTTCTAATTAGCCAAGAGTAATTAAGTAATTAACCTTAAGTGTACTTAAGTATTGAAAGGTGTGTGTGTGTGTGTGTGTGTTTTTGGGGGTATAGTTAGCACATTTTCACCTCCACCATGCCCCCAGTGCCATGAGCCCACCCCCAGCCAAAAGACATGGGTTGCAGGCTGATTGTTATCTCTAGATTGTCTGTAGTGTGTGAATGAGTGTATGAGTGTGTGTGTGATAGTACCCTGTAATAAACTGGCATCCTGTCCAGGATGTCCCCTGACTTGTGGCTCCAGGTTCCTGTGACCCAGTAGGATAAGTGGTGTAGAGGATGGATGGATGGATTGAAATGTTTCTAACACATGAAATGATGCCATGGTTTCATGTGAAACTGAAATCACTTTCGAATACAGGACTGAATCCAGATGTTATAGCTATAGTTATAGTTGAAGCAAACAATGCTCTAGACGTTCACTTAAGTAGATTCTCTCAGTGGTTTCATACCTTTGGTCATGTTACATCATCTTATTTCCAATCCAATTCATTTTAAACTTTTGTAAAATAGCTGTCCAAATTTACACAGTGAAATGAAGTGAAATTACACTTCATCTGCATAACATCCAGCTTTTTCAGCTACAAATCTCTCCCCGAATTAGAAAAGGATACCAAACTGCACAAAGGAACAAACTAACATCGATTATCCAAAACGATTTCCTCCACTTGTATGATGTTACACTCTTCACACTTACAGTATACATAGTGAGTTTATTTCACGAGGGACACCAAGCATTTAAGACGCATGGCGTAAATCTAAAGTATTCCCATCACTAGTCATACAATTATAATGCAAAACCTCTATCACTAATTGAACGGAGGCACCTGTAAATGTAACCTACACGTTTCCTGTTTGCCGCTGTGATCTCTAGCACCTTTGACCAGCTGCAAGTGAGTGTGTGAGGTGTGTGTGTGTGAGGATAATGAGCTTTCGCAGGAGAGATTTGCAGTTTGATCATGCTCGCTAGGCTTTCTTTTAGCTTGCAGGAACATGAGCAGAACGTGTGCTACATTGGAGGAAAATAGGCACCAGTATGGGCCGTAGGAGGTACGTGGGCAGCCGGCAATTTTTAACAAGGCTGGCAACAAGACACACACACACACACACACACACACACACACACACACACGGACACACAAATACTAAACACTAAAATTTGCCGAAGTTACTACCCGTAATGCTCTATGGTCTGTGCAGAGGCTGGGAAAAACCCAAAAGAGAAAGAAAGATATATAACCGGAGGGGGAAAAACACGATGAGAAAATGAGAGAAAATGTGTGTGAGGGAGAAAGAAAGAGGCAGCAGGAGACACATCCATGCGAAAGGTGCCAGGAACTCCAGCACTCTTAGGGACGAAATGCTCAAGCAGAGAGAAAAAAGCTACACCTTTAGGCGAGTGCTGAGGATTTGAGAGCACATTAAGATTTCCTGGCAGTTTTTCTATATATATATATATATGTGTGTGTGTGTGTGTGTCATGAGCAGCATGGAGACAGCCTCCTCCAGCAGGACCGAGGGAAAGACAGACGCTGAATCTCAGAGCAGAGGAGCCACAGGTTAGCAGCCCTAAAACAGATGCTGCTTATGAGACATTAATGTCCTTGCAAAGCGGGCATGTGCTACCACACACTCACACACACATACACACAGTCACATACACACACAGACACACACCTGGGACAGATTATTAAACACCTCCGGCTAATTAGGGCTAGAGTGCAGGGTTCTGTCAGCCTTGGGGCCAGGTGGAAGCCTCAAAAGAGGAGCGTCTGGGTAATTTACAGAGTGTATAGAGTAATTGAATTAATACTGTATGTTTTTCTTTGTGAAAATAACACTGTGGTGCAATTTCAAGTAATAGCTTTCTTTTAACATATTGTACATACTGTACAAAGGAACAATATCGTTGCATGTCACTAGTTTGTCCTCTTTCTTATTGGCCAGGAATTTTTTCCCCAGAAACTAATGAAATTTCCTCCTGTTTTGTTGTGTCTATGTTCAGCCTTGAATTTCTTTGTCATGTCACACTCCAAGTGAAGCTTAATGACTCGAATGAACTTAGACACTCAGAGTTTCAAGAATTTGTAGTTTTTTTGCGAGTATTTCTATTTTTATCTAGCCTACTAGGCGCAATATTTTCATAGAAAAGTTCCAAAAAAAAAAGTACAAAAACAGTTTCTTCTCTACACCAATGTTTCTATCTTCAAAGTAAATGTTGATATCAAACCTATCTCTGCTCTCTGAGGTGCCCTAAGTTCTTTGTTCATAAGCATGTAAAATTTGAATGTGTCTATCTTCGACTATTAAAATTTTATCCAACAGGAGTGAAAACACACGTCTCACACCGAAAACCAAGTGTCCTGACTCATTTTATGTCAGACTTGCAGCGATAAAATAAATCATTTGTTTATACTGGTTGAAAATCAGTCTACCAGAACACATCAGTTAAATGAAATGTATACAACTGTCCACTTTTTTTCATATACACTACCAGTCAAAAGTTTGGACACACCCTTTAATTCAATGTTTTTTGTTTAGGGATTTATTTTCTACATTCTAGAACAATATTGGAGATTTCAAAACTATAAAATAATACACATGGACTTAAGTAATCCATATGCAATGACAACAAAAAACAGTCAGTTGTTATTTTAAGACGCGAAGGTCAGGTGTTCTGGAATAGTTCTTGCAAGAACAGTATTGTCAAGTGCATTTGCAAAACCCATCGAGCACCATGATGAAACTGGCTCACATGAAGACCATCCCAGTAAAGCAAGACCAAAACTCACCTCTGCAGCAGAGGAGAAGTTCATTTAGAGTTACCAGCCTCAGAAATCACCAATTAACAGCACCTCAGATTAGAGCCGTTATGAAGGCTTTACAGAGCATCAGTAGCAGACATATCTCAATATCAACTGTTCAAAGGACATTATTGTATATTTCGACCGCCTTCAGCATTGTTTTACAATGTAGAAAGAAATAAACATCAGGAAAGACCATGGAATTAGAAGATTGTATCCAAACTTTTGACTGGTAGTGTATAATCACAGTATAAGATTATAATACTATGCCACTTCTTAAGTATTTATATCTGTTAAGTGCTCCACACATCCATATCATATCTGTATCTGTATCAGCGTAAATGAATTATTCATCTTCATATTAGAGAATGTGGTCTTTCTGTGTCCTCTGTGGTTCATATCTCACTGCCAACCTGCATTAAAGCAAAAACCTTCTGCTCAAACAACTTTTTTTGTTCTGTCCTTTGAGGTATGTGTCTAGTCTCTGCCAGATAGACTGAACATTTCTGGCAAGCAAGCAAGCAAACAAACAAACAAACAAAATTACTAATCATTTCCACCACTATGAATCCACACTTCAGTTCAGTCCAGACATTACATTTACAGCATTTGGCAGATGCCCTTATCCAGAATGACTTACATTTTTTTCACATTTTATACATCTGACCAATTGAAGGTTAAGGGCCCAGCAGTGGCAGCTTGGTGGACCAGGGGTTCGAACTCCACTGACCAGTAATCCAACACCTTAAACACTAAGCTACCACATTCCTATGCTACTTAGTAGTCGAAATATGACCACCAAGTATCCAGATGACCTGCTCACTCAATCCAATATCGTTGACCCTCTTCATCTGTTGAGTGGTCTGGTTCCTCCCATCTTCAAATGTTCACATCTGAAGTCATACCTCTCCTTAAGAAGCCCAAGCTTGACCACACTTTCTTGCTAAATACAGACCTGTTTCTTTCCATTAATTCCTCTGCACGCCTTCCAAGATGCTCTTGTCCAGAGTGACTTACATTTTTATCTCATTCTATACAACTGAGGGTTAAGGGCTTTGCTCAAGGGCCCAGCAGTGGTAGCTTGGTGAACCTGGGATTTGAACTCATAACCTTCCAATCAGTAATCCAACACCTTAACCACCAAGCAACAACATCCCAAACAATATCATAATTCTCACCTGATTCTTCTTAACCATTGTTACTTCTGTGACCTTTCCAATAAACACATTGCCAAATCTTCATATTTTTACTTCAAACTAAATTATGAAGATGCATAATCCACGCTTTACTCAAACTACTGTATTTTGTAAAGTAGCTAAATAGTTTAGATTAGTATAATTTCCAGCTTTCCAGTGCATTTAGACTTCAGAGATGGCCATGAGCTGTGATGTTTTATAAAAGCAATGTAAATTTCTGACCACATTTTTGGGATATTTTGTTAAATTTTTGGGTAATGCTATATTTCTTCAATTCAATTCACTTCAATTCAATTTATTTTTGTATAGCGCTTTTAACAAAGAGCATTGTCTCAAAGCAGCTTTACATGAGAAACAACATAAGAAAACAACAAACATAAACAGACAAACAGACAAACAATCCTAGATGTTATCCCAAGTGAGCAAGCCTGAGGTGACTGAGGCGACTGTGGCAAGGAAAAACTCCCTTAGATGGTAAGAGGAAGAAACCTTGAGAGGAACCAGACTCAAAAGGGAACCCATCCTCATTTGGGTGACAATTGTGTGATGCCGATACAGCATGTGTATAATGTTATGTAAATCAATAAGGAGGTTGTTGTCCACAGCGCTGCTTTGAATACCCCAATCCTCACAAGCAGAACCCGGCTGGAGCTGGTCCATCTCCGGATGCCACTGGAGCTGGCACAGTCTCTGTATGCCTCGGGATGGGCAGAAGAAGGGAAACAATGGAACAGCATTAGCGTAGCTGCTGTTCATAATATTAACAGTACTAGATGATGATGTTCATTTAATCAGATGTACTGGAGTACAAGGTTATGGGATGTATTAAATGTATGCCAGGCTGAAGAGATAAGTCTTTAGTCTACATTTAAACTGTGACTGTGACTGAGCCCCGAACACTGTAAGGAAGACTATTCCAAAGTTTTGGAGCTAAATATGAAAACGCTCTACCCCCTTTTGTGGACTTTGATATTCTGGGAACTACTAGAAGTCCGGAATTTTGCGATCTTAAAGACCGTGGTGGATTGTAACGTGTTAGAAGACTGGAGAGATAGGTGGGAGCTAAACCAATTAGAGCCTTGTACATAAGTAGAGCTAATTTATAGTCAGTTCTAAACTTAACAGGTAATTTCTTAACTGTAACTAGTGATTATTAACCAGCTGTTGTCTTTTGCCATATTGTGTGGATCATTAAAAATGAAAAATGACTCAACCCAAAAATGACTCAACCCAGCTGAGACATTCAACATAAAGTTTTGGAACTGGAAGCAGTCTGAAGTAGATATTTCTGATTTGGGTGACTTTTATGGTTTGTTAAACTCCAGTACAAACCGAAAGAACAACTTAACATTTTGTCTGAGTATAGGTATGTGCAAAAAATCCTATTCCTGAATTCCTAAAACCATCATAAAACATTCATGCAGTTATAATATTCATGTTTTAGACACACTGATGTGGTTCAGCACACACAGCGGTGTTAAACACACCCAGTATTCCTTGCTTTACACAGCAAGAACTGAGGCTGTGGATGTTTGAGGTGTCTCTTTTTGAGTTGGATGCTGGTATAAATTTCCAAAAGACAGGAAAAATCTGTATCTTTGTTCACTGGAATAGGATGAAAAAGAGTATCACAACCTTCCAAGTGCTGAATTTCTTTTTCTTTTTTTAAATGTATGCTCCTGAAGGTTTAACTGTGGTTTGAGGGCATAATAGAAAATTATTGTATAGAGTCTACTATGCGTTCACCTGGTTGAAAAAACCTTAATAATTGAATCAAGAGCTAAATTTGTTACAACTGTATATGATATTATATTTATATATTCATATATTTATATATATATTTATATTATCCATCCATCCTTCCTCTGTACCGATTATCCTGCACAGTGTTAAGAGCCTGGAGGCAATCCCAAGCCATTAGACAGGGGATACCCTGGACAGGATGCCAACCCATCACATGGCACAATCGCACACACAACCACAGACTACGCGTAACTTAGAGATGCCAGTCAGCCTAAAACGCATGTATTTGGACTGGAGGAGGAAACCATATGCAAGCTCCACATAAAGGGCTGGACTCAAACCCCCAATCCTGGAGGTGTGAGGCAAATGTCCTAGTCACTGTGCCTGCCTATTAATGCTATACCATGCCTAGAGAAAAGACCTCAAGTGATTTTACTTAAAAAAAAAAAACAACTGAAAATGTTTTCATTCATTTTCACTCCTTATAGAATGTGACGTCAAACAGGTTGCAACATATAGAGTATCCTTTCATTGTTATTTTCTATTCAAACTATTGCATTGATATATTCTGTATATGGCAGCATGGTGGCTTAGTGGTTAGCACATTTGCCTCACACCTCCTGGGTTCGAGTCTCGCTCCCGCTCACTGTGTGTGTGGACTTCTCCCTCTCTGAAAAAGTTCTGTAATTTAGATAACCATTTTCATAATAAACTTACCAAACTGCCAGTGAACACATCGACCAACAGGTCTGTTTCTGCTGACGGCTCAGTAAATTTCAAAGAGTTTCGCTAATCAAACCCCGTCTCTGCAATGCAATTCTTTGGCAAAAAAAAAGCTTCCCTGGTATCAGTAGTGGCAGCGGCAGCAGCATGGCTCAGGCTTCTTCTCCGGGTGAACCCGAAAATTCTAACATGCGATGTAACACACTTGGAATAAATATCATCTGTGTCACCTCTTCCTCATACAACAGCTCACAGACCTCCAGGACTGGCTGGTGTTTCACTGTGATCGACAAAGTTTGCTCTGCAGACTTCTAACCACTGAGGGCACTTTCTCCATGTTGTAATTATCACAAGGGTAGATTCACATGTAATGATGCTGCTCCTATCTGGGCAGAAATCTAAACCTAGCCAAACAAGTGTGCAGGGACTGAAAGGGTTAAACGAGGCAAAGCTGAACCTCTACCACGGTGGGAGCTGATCCTGTGAACATGCGGGTTGCTTATGAGATGCATCAATCTCATGGATTGGCGACATTCACATTGTAGCCTGAGAGAAATCCCAGAGCTCTGTCTCTCTCTCTCTCTCTCTCTCTCTCTCTCATACACACCTCCATGAGCAGGAGACAAAGTAGCTTAGGGGCCAGCAGCCAGACCCATAAACAGGAGCTTCACTAACAGAATTATGGAAGCAGCAGAGATATTGTCAGTAAAAGAGTGCATAATGCTAGATTTTTATAAAGCAATAGATCTTGGCATAGTCATTTGGCATAAAGTCATTTCCTATGGGCCTCCAATCTATATTCAATACGATATAAACATGAAGAGCATAACCTACTGAAACAGAGCTATAAATAGAATGGTGGCTTGAGGCAGTGGAACCTCAGGGGAAGTTCAGTGTGAGGATGTGTCAGGTTTATTACCAGGTCCAGCCACCTGGTGTTAAGGAAAAGTCACAAGCGTTAACTTCTAGACTTTGAAACCTTTGTGTGAAGTTGCAGGCAGATTATAATGTTACCGAAGCACTTGTACTCCTGTCATTCAAATGACACTCATTTACTACAATGTCTTGAAAATATGCCGAAATCTTTTTAGTCTTCTGAATAAGACACCATGATTGTCTGTGGTGTGACATATCAGTCCCCAAAGATTGAAAACAAAAACTCTAAATTGTCACTCAATCATTAAATTCCAACCAGACAGCAGCTACAGGCAGCATGTGTATGCAGTATAAACAAGCTCTGAGGCAAAAACTCATTCAGAAGGCATTTCCCTTATACTTAAGAGATATGAAGCATCACGTGTGTTTGTCTCATGTCAGCAATCCCATAATTCTGCTCGCTAAACCAAAATCAGAAACAAATCTGTTGCAGAGGGGAGCGTTCACCGCTCCAGGGTCTCTGGTTCAATCTCAAAAAATCAAAAACATTTTTCAAGACGTAACACAGCAAAAATGGCATTCCTCAAATAGTTACCCAGATACCCAGAAAACAAACCGAATGCTTTATTAACCAAAAGGGACCACCTTTAATTGCTTATTTTTTGCTCCACCCTGCCATGATTGCTGCTTTAAATAGAACAACATTAGGCTAATATCTAGAAACACCACAAGACTGTGTTCTAAACATGATCCAAGCTGTCAGTCACCCTCTTCCATTTGAAAAGAGGAAGATGTTTTAACATTAGCATATTGGAGTCTTTGTAAGTCACATTTAAGCCCTTTGTAAGACCTAAATTGCTTTTCCTCTCCGACAGCACCGTGGCCAGATAGCGCTGCGCTTCCTCCCTCATCTTTAAGCCTCTCGCCATCACGCAGCATGCTCCAGACTTGCTGATTAAACACCACAACACAGAGCCACAATCCTGCGCTCATGTACTATTACACAATTTCCCACTTATTTCCATACAAAACGCAGACGAGCCGCTCCTGCACTCTGACAAAGTTATAGAGCAGCGATGAGTTAGAGAAAGAAAGAAAGAAAGAAAGAAAGAAAGAAAGAAAGAAAGAAAGAAAGAAAGAAAGAAAGAAAGAAAGGAGAAAAAAACAGATAGTGTGATTAAGTGATAGTGACTTGCTTTAGTTCACACAGAGGTTAGCTGCCAGCAGGCAGGAGGCTATGATTAGCTTCATGTGTGAGAGTCTGTGTGTGTGTGTGTGTGTGTGTGTAGGAGTGAAGCAGAGCTCTCTCCAGGCAGCACAAGGCTTCGTTATGGTTATGATGCTGTCCGCTCTGCTCCCCGTTCGCCCGTAAACAGGCAGAGCAGAGAAATGCAGCAATCTAGCATCGGCCATTAATGTCACCGTAATGCTGTAGCACTTCTGCTGTGCAAACGGCCAAAAGCTAATTGGATCTTTAAAATATTTACTCAAGACCTGTGTACACTTTCACTCACATGCTTTTGCTTGGTGGAAAAACAGAAATGTAAAAATGTGGGCAGTCGTTACTCAGTGCTTAATGGAATATTTCAGCATTTTTCAACCTAATCTCTGTATACTGAATGTCTTTCCACATGTTTCCCAGTACTGAAAAAGCTTCTAAAATAATAAAAAAAAAAAACAACAACAACTGTTCCACACTAACAACAAGGATCTTGGCAAAAGGCAGGTTTAACAGCATGTGTTACTAAAGCTGTGCTCTTGTACCTCCACTTTACTTGTTTTTTTATTATTTCAGATTAACTTTAGGGCTAAAATCAATTAACGGTCTTGACTGATGATACAGATACAGAGTATAAACAAGTACTGGCTAGCTAGTAGCAAGAAGGGTAAATCAAAGTTTTGGCTGATGTATGGCTAATACAGATCACTGCTTCTTTTTCTTTAGAGCATAACCCTAAAGGAGAATGGGAGTAGCTGAAAAACTCAGAGTGCCAGGTGGTTCAAGAAAATGTTATAATTAATATTCCAGAGCTCAGATCTTAAACAGAGAACAGGGCATGTGGAATAGCCTACTTGTATACTGGTATACTCTGCTCATGATGAAATGTAGCCATGTGCCATCACCATAACTCTCCAAAGTAATACCATCATTAGGAATAGCAAGAATACAGTATAGAGAAAACAACAGTGACCCTAGATCAGAGCCTAGTGGAACACCTAGCATTACTTTATTATACATATTGGAATTAGTTAAAATATGATCTGCTCTAGGAAAGAGTCATTTGTTCATGGTATTAACAGCTGGACTACTGCTATGTTTTTGGGCGGTGGAAAGAAACCTGGACAACATGACGGGACTCCAAACAGAGCCGCTCCATTAAGAACTATTATTACTTTATCCTTAGGAATTTTTAAAATTCTATTCTATCTAGCAGACATCATTGGAGTATCAGCTCTATAACATCCTATAGAACCCCCAGCATTGTTAGACCAAGGAAATCTACTTGTTATATGTACCTTTTCTTTTCCAGAAGCTAGTCATATCCCTCTTTCCCATGAGACCGGACTGGTTCCCTGTGTATTAGAGAGAGAGAAAGAGAGAGAGAGAGAGAGAGAGAGAGAGAGAGAGAGAGAGAAAGAAAGAGAGGACAGTACAGTTACCATTCATTCACTTGGGAAAAAACGCAAGGAGGTGTGAGAACTTCCACAGGCTAACACACACACACACACACACAAATGCTGTGAATCCTTCAGTTTCTCCATCTCACAGACAAGACACACATAAAACATGCAACATGGCAGCTGCCTTGAATCAGGAACCCCATGAGAGTTTAGAAAGTGAGTGAGAGGGAACAAAATGTATCAGCCTGAGCAGCTTTCACCCTGGCAGAGAAAATGCCTAAAATAGTGAGAAGAAAAGTTTTGTGAATCCCTAAAAAGTGCTCAAGGTGTCAGTGGTGGTATGTTAAAAACACATGCTGACATGAAGACTGTGTAATTGGAGTAGACAGTGAGTGAGTGAGCGATTGAATGAGTCATGAAGTGAGAGAGTTACCGAGGGTATTAATAATTAAGTCGGTTAGCGAGTGAATGGATAAGTAAGTCTAGGTGTGAAAGGTAAACTCTAAAAGTTATACCTTGATGCTAATTTCTAAAGCCTGATCTCTGATCCCTACTCAAACCATTAACCTCCAAACCCTAACACTTAAACCCTAAAAATATAATAATACACAACCCCCTATCCCTGATGCCAGTCAGTGAGTAATGACTGATGATCTGACATCTGACAGTGTATGGATATATGTCATACACACACATGGTAATGAATTATAATGACTTACCGTTACGCATACACACCAAACCGCAAGTCTTTGTGTCTGTTTCTATCCACTTGAGCTAAGCTGATAGAAGGAAGTCTGAAGTGCTTGGTAATTCATTCAGAAAGAATAAATCCTAAACGGCTGTCAGAAACGTTCTGAAACACCTTGATGTTATGCAATATATTAGTCATATGTTTTCTACATAAACAGCAGCTAAATAGACTTCCAGAGAATCATATCTGATATCAGCGCAGTGGTGAGGGAGTCAAACAGGGACCAAGGAATGAATGACTATGAGGACTATCATGCTGTTGGTTTGTCTGTTTTTACTGACCTACTCCGACATAAGAATATCCATCTATGAATCATGCTCTTCAGGAGAATTCCTGTCTTCATCATCTTCTCATTAGCAGATGGCATTCTACATGCAAACATGACCTCACACATCTTATCTGTCCACCCAGATCTGCAGCTCATTGCTGCAATCCCCTGGGACTGCCAGTCAGCTGTGCACAAAACTGACTTCACACAGCTTACACTAGCTTACTAGTTTCTCCCTTCACTTCTTGGCACTGACAGAGACCCTGGATCAAGCCAAAAGAATGTCCACACAGAATATCCACACATGATGCAATTTTACAGCTTTCGTTTTCACCAGTATCCTCAAGAATTGTGACTGGTGTTGGGAGGTTTGCTTGTTAAATCTTTCTGTCCTTCTTTTATTCCCAGACCCAAATCAGATCTCATTGTTTGATTTTTATGCAGTTTGAAACTTGCTTACATCATATCATTCTGATCCACCATGGCATCTTGTCAAATTTATAGATTAACTCAATTCTCCCCTTCATGTATTTTACAAAGACTGACAGATCCTTTGGTCCTGGTTGGAGATCCCAATCATTTTCTCTTCCACTACAAAACTGAGGAAATTCAGAATTGCTGTAGTGAGAGGAAATGAACTTTCCTCAGCAATATTTCGTGTGCGTATCAGGTGCCGCGTGCCTTCTTGTCTGCTTAAGACTGTCTTCTTTCATTCCAGACTTAAGACATGCATCTCTCACCAGTATCAATTTTTCTCTACCTTCTCTATCTTCCATTCTTTATTTGATCTCCTCCTCCCCTCTCACAGTATGATGATATGATCTTCAAGCATCCTTTCAAGTCATCTGCCCAAAGTGGAACATGTACAATGTGGGACAGATTTTTCCAAACATTCAAATGACAAAAGAAGAAGTTATGCATTTGTCAGATCCTTATCCAAGGCAAGATTTTATTTTCATTTTATACAACTGAGGATTAAGGGCCTTGCGATACCAAACGCCCAGCAATAGCAGCTTGGTGGATCTGGAATTTGAACACGCAACCTTCCAAACAGTAGACCACTAATCTACCACATTCCTGACATTGCCAATTTCTCTCTCACCTGTTTCCTCTTAACCGCTGTTTACTTCTGTGACCTTTTCCATAAACATGTTGCCAAATCTTCATATCTTTACTTTTACAGAATTATGAAGATGCACAATCCAATTTTTTATCAAACTACAGTATTTTTCTAGAGTTCAAGAGCACCTTCAGATTTTGGAGGTGGCCGTGTGATCTGTGATGCAGCTTGGTGAACCAAGGGTTTAAATTCCACTGACCAGTAGCCCAACACCTTAACCACTAAGCTACCATATCCCTATGCTACTTTGTAGTCAAAGTATGACCACCAAGTATCCAGGTGACCTGCTCACCCAATCCACTCAATTCATTCACCCTCTTCCAGATGATATCATCCATATGTGTCTGTTATGATGAATCCATCTCTGTTGAGTGGTCTGGTTTCTCACATCTTCAAATTTTCACATCTGATGTCACACCTCTCCCTAAGAAGCCCATGCTTGACCACACTCTCTTGCTAAATACAGACTTGTTTCTTTCCATTAATTCCTCTCCAAGTCTCTAGAATGTGTACTTCTTGCAGCACTGCCTTTATATCTTCAACTAAATGATCCCCTAGATACCAAGCAGTCTGGTTACTAGCATGTGTTCTATGGAAAATGCTTTTCTTGCAGCCACTGAAGCTTTACACAAAACCAGAGAGAACTCTGTGTATCCTGTTCTCCTTCTCTGCTTCCTGTATGCTGCATTTAACACTGTGAATCACCAGATCCTCATTTCTACTCTTTGTGACTTGGGAATTAGAAGCTGTACTCTGCACTGCTTCTCATCTTGCCCTATGTATTGATTCTACCACTTGGTAACTTGGAGAGGTTCAATTTCATAACCTCACACCTTTACCATTGGAGTCCCATAGGGGACAGTTCTTGGTCCAATCTTGTTCTCATTTTATACTAAATTCAGGCTCATGATCTGGAGACACACATCTTTACATCACTTTTCCTCCATCTACGCCCCAGGTTGCTCAGCAGGCATCAGACTGCCTTAATTCCTAAATTTTAACACTCAACCATAATGCTAATCTCTAAAACCTAATCCAACTCCCTAAAACCTAATCCTTAACACATAAATTTCTGATGCTTAACCTAGTCCAAAATTTGTTTCCTGTACCCTAATATTATGTTCTAAACCCTAACCATGAGATCTAATCAAAAATTTCCATTTTCACATTATTTTTTTATGTGGCTGATATCTGACACCGGGCAAAGCAATTCCTGCCCCTGAAACCAAAATTAAATGATAATAAAGAAAATTTGGTTGGTCAAAATGCATTTTTAAAAAAAAATTATACTAAATCCATATCAATGATATTAATATATTTTCCATATTTTAATAAAGACCAGACTCCTGAAAACTAAGTTAGAATTTGGTAAAATAACCCATTTTTAAATAGTAGCTCTATTTTTGGCACAATCGTGCTAATAAAAATGACATGAATTAAAATAATAATAATAATAATAATAAAAACCCAATCGGTGTTAATTGCTTTTTGATTCAGAAAATTAATCCAACATTTTTGAAAATTCTCACCACTTCTTTCTGTCTGAGGAAGCTGAGCCTTTGCTAAGCTAAGTTGCTTATTTGCAGCATGTCTTACATGCCACTTTGATTAATGTAGGATCGCTTTGCTTAACTCCCAAGTTGCGTTAATAATTATATTTTAATACAACTTCCAGCCTGTGAGTCGCTAAATGAAAGTGTCATACTCGCTCTGACTGCCGGCAAAAGCAAGGCAGTGTGTGACGTTTGCGTCTGTGGTAACAGTCAATGACTCGAGTCAACATACATAAATCTTGCAATATTTGACACCCAGGAACAATGGTTTAGCCAAGATCATGATGAATGTGGAGTTGGAAAAAGTCATATGAATTCCAATTTGCCTGTTCATACTGAGGTTGCACTGCTACATATCAGATCTCTATTGGATTTCAGATGCACATATAAAAATGCTATTCAAAATTTGAAGCCAGCACCAGTAGCGAGTTGCTTCAAGACAGCATGATCAAAATGAAGCCACTTTATTGGCCTAATAAAATAACAAAAAATTGGTTTGATGATGATCTCTTGCTGGAGGTTGATCCGTTCAAGTGCAGAGTTTCCTGAGTTTGCAGTAAGTACTGTTTTCTGACCTTGATACTGAAGAAAAAAAAAAAATCTTCATATGTCCAGTTTCAGCGATCCTGTGCCCACTGTAGCCTCGGATTACTTTTCTTGGAGAACATGATTTGGTCTTCTGCTCTTATTGCCTAGTTACCTCAAGGTTCAACATACTTTGCTGCTCAGCATGGTTGTAAAGAGTGCTTATTTGAGTTGCCTTAGCCTTCCTGTCAGCTCAAACCAGTCTGTCCTTTCTCCTCTGACCTCTCTCATCAACAAGGTGTTTCCACCCACAGAACATGGCATTCACTGGATGTTTTCTTGCACAGTTCTGTTTAAACCCTAGAAACTGTTCTGTGTGAAAATTGTAGTTGGTAAGCAGTTTCTGAGATACTCAGGCCAAGTCCGTCTGGCATCAAGAATCACGTGGTGGTCAAAGTTAAAGTAATACAATATTTTCAGATCCTAATTGTATTGGAAAAATGATATGAAGCTCTTGACCTAGATCTGCTTGATGTTAAGAATTGTGGTGCTGCTGATTTGATAATTGCTGATAATGAGCAGAAAATAAAAAATTTTCTGATGAGTGTATTAATGTATTTATGTTTATTTGTGTAACTTATTATAGTGTTACCCTTATCTCATGGGTTAAACAACATTGACGGGAATCAAGTTCAGAAGTCCAATAAAATACTCAGCCAGGTTTGAGTGCTTCTCTCAGAGTGTGAATAAGATATGGAAAAAATATGAGATGAAAAGGTCTTTTATGTTTCAGATTTACAAACGCCACCCAAAAGGGTTAAACTCCTTTTTTAGCTTAGGTTACGCCAGGCGGCATAGCATGCGACTAGGTGCGGCGTATTCACCCGAAGGCCATGAATCGCCTCAGGCTGTGAGTCGCAGCGTGTGACGATCGATGGGCAGCTCTCTTTCCTTCCAGCAAACACAACAGTCAGTGTCTTCTTTCTGCCACTTTTTGATCTTTGATGTTTTTTCATATCAAGCAGAGTAAAAGGGTTAGCAGCTACCGTGTGCAACTGTCATCCGGCACAGAGAGAGGCAATCTGAATATACCTACAGTCACACAAACTGCAGCATCACTACAGAATTTACAACTAGTACATAAAAGAGTATTTCATCCTTTTTTAAACCATATTCTCCAAATCTCCAAGGACTAGAATTTCAATTTGTTACCCACTAAACAGGGAACAATATTCACTAATAATGAAATTTAAAGGGAAGATAACAATTTTAAAATAGACATTTGTAAATGATCCAAATCTGTGCAATTCATTGTTTCCTAAATGGGTCTGTCCGTGTTCAGCAGCATAGTCGTGTTGGTTGCAGGGTTCAAGGATACCACAAAACCTTCAACCAAGTATAAACATCTTTCATCATTTTTCTTTTCCTGTATGCCTACAGTGTTGGAAAGTTGGATAAAACTGTTTGATTCTAGTTTTCAATCGGCCATAACTTTAAAACTGACAGGTGACATGAAAAACATTTATTATCTCGTCACAATGGCACCTGTCAAGGGGTGGGATATTAGGCAGGAAGTGAAAAGTCAGTTTCTAAAGCTGACTTGTTAGAAGCAGGAAAAATGGGCAAGTGTAAGATTCTGAGGGAAAATGTGTGGGCTATATGTTTTTCTGTATAGTTAGTACCTACCAAAATGGTCCAGGGAGGGACAACCGGTGAACCGGTGACAAGGTCATGGGCATGCAAGGCTCAGTGATGTGCAGGGAAGTGAAGGCAAACCTGCCTGGTCTGATCCCACAGACTGCTCCACAATTTGCTGGCCAGTGTTTTAGCCAGTGACATTGCTTTTAGTGCTGCAACACTGCCGCATTTGCACTGGGGCTACACCCAAATTCTCTTCTATAAATATGTACCTCAGACATCATAAATCTATCCTTGTCACTGACTGATCATTTCTGTTTAGTCCAAAACAGGCTCAGTAAAACAAGTACTACACTACACTCATCCAGCTACCTAGACAGTTTTAGACTATAATCTAAAATATTGAGATTTGAGATCTTGCCAAGTGCCTTTCATCCATTCATGCAAAAAAAATGCTTTCCTCTTATTTTTTCTCATACACACTGCACCACAAATTGCTGAAAAAGTTAATGCTGGTTCTGAGAAAGGATAGAGGTCTTGCAGAGCCCATGGCTTGAAACGGCAGAGTTGTTTTGTTGGCATAAGGTGGACATATATTACACAATATTATCCAGGAACTTTTAATCTTATGGATAATCAGTGTATAGTCAGATTTTGCAAATAAATATTGGTGGAACTACCAACGTTATAAATATTTTTTACACTAAACAGGTTCTTTTCTCAGTACAAAAAAGCATCTTAAATCCTTATCCAGAAATCATTGATTAATTCACCTTCAGTAAGCGGATTATCCTCTTTATTTAGTAAGAGTTTGGGTCAACTTCCGTCCCAAGCTTAGGATCGAAGCAGGGTTCCTTGAGCTGTGAGGCGCAATGCTACCTGCTGCGCTGACAAATCCGGAACAGTGTGTACTGTTGGATGAAAGCAGTAGAGAAAAAATATATAACACATACAGAACTGGGTCAATATCAGGTGTATCCATTGTCCATCTAATCCAAATATCAATCAGCTACTTGACTATCACTTTAAGGGAAGTGCTGGTGTAGTCGAGTGGGACTAGAGGTATTGATGGTTTTAAGCAAAGGCGTGTGTTAGAAGTTTGTAAAAGTGTGTGGTGTGTGTTAGAAGTTTGTAAAGTTCTGGTATTGGTGTTTTTGCTAGTTGGTAGGCTCGATTTCAAAGTTCCTGGAAAGGTCTTTGGGGGTATATTTATCTTTCTTGTCTTTATCCATGATTTATGGTTGTGGTAGTAGCTAGAACAATCAGTGGCGATTCAAGAAATTGTTCAGAGGGCCCTCCATTTAGCCAGGGGAAGGTGAATCCTCTCCATGGCATTCACCTTCAGATTTTAGCTCAATCTAACACACTGCTCTAGGAAGCACTACTTGGGGTCATTTTGCCAGCCTCCTGCCAAAGGGACTTGCTTCCAACCTCTATGAATGAATGGATAACTGGATAGAATTCAGTAGTATCCCATATCCCACAAACCATCTCACCACTCGGATGTTGTGAATGAATGTGTGAGATTGTGTTCTGCACCTTGTCACATTCTTTTACACTCTTTGCACTGTGTGTGATTTGCTACTATGTGTTGAATATTTAATTCTATCTATTTATTATTTGTACACAGTGCTTTTCATTCTATCTATCTATCTATCTATCTATCTATCTATCTATCTATCTATCTATCTATCTATCTATCTATCTATCTATCTATCTATCTATCTGTTTTCTTTCATTCAGTTGAAATACTTGGCTATTACTTCTTCTTCTTTTTTGTTTTACCCTTTCTGGGTCAATTAAATAAATTCCCTTAGTGGGATTTTCTTCTTGTTGCTGTGATTTTTCCTTCTAGTTTTGGCCAGTGCCATTGTCTTTAGTGCTGCAACACTGCCACATGTGCACTGGAGCTACACTCTGAAGTATTTTACCCAAATTCTCTCCCATAAATATGTGCCTCAGACGGCATCAGTCACCGACTGATCATTTCCGTTTAGTCCAAAATAGGCTCAATAAAACAAGTACTGCTCTCCAGCTACTAGACAGTTCTAGACTACGGTCTAAAATACTGAGATTTGAGATCTTGCCAAGTGCACTATTTCATCCATTCATGTCAACAAGGTGCTTTCCTTTTATTTTCTCTCATACACACATGATGGTTTTAAGCACTGCTTTAATATGCAGGATACATCATATATATGGGTAAAAAGGAAAAAAAAAGAACATTTGTTTATAATACATATATCTCAGCAGTGTGACATGGCAGTGGAATCTGGAGTCATCCATATTCATGAAGTGAAGCCTCATTGGTTTAGTGCAGAGAAGGTTTTACATTAAATTTGCATCAGATACTGTATCATTGGATTTGAGGCGTTTGGGCGACGGAAACCAACTGTGCTCACAAACTGTGAATGAAAAGTTATAAAAGTTTACAAAGTGCATATTTGATGTTCTAAAGCACACGTTGTTGTACTCCATTTTAACACTGTAGAGTGTGGGAAAGTGTAGATGTTCTGACCATTTACACGAGGATTCATACTTTCACACATTTATTATTATTTATTAAAGGTAAATAAATGATTTGACAAATTGCATTTAGCTGTTTGAGTAATGATGTACGAAAATTAAATCCATCCGAATGTAAAAATTGTTGGGATGATTTTTGCTGTTAAAAATTTTGACAAAGCCAAAACGTACTCAGTCATGCAGTCGGTACATGTCTGATTTTCAGTTTGTTAGAATTCCCTCATCAAACTCTTTTATTCACTGGTTGGGAAAATTCTGATAGATAAAGGCAAATAATTTTTTGGCAACTGCACAGAAATTTATGTAAATCAGCCACCAGGGAGAATACAGAGTCGGTAATAAATATATTAATAAATAATAATAAGATTTTTGAATCATATCCAGCATTTATTTTCTTTTTTCCCATGTCAGTTCAGATATCCGCAACATATTAAATTTCTACAGCATTACAGCACTGTCCTTGGGGTCAGTTTGCACCTTGCAGGTCAGTTTAGCAACGCACTTCTACTGATAAAATTCTCTTATTCACCGCAGTTGAACTGCACTAAAGTTCGGTTGAAACTGGGCTGAAATCACCTTGCTTACACTCATCTCAACTCATCTCAACCTGCCTGTTTTACTATATCTGTACAAAACAAGGTAAATGAACCAGCTTTCATTGCTGCCTCACACCTTCAGACTCCTCGGTTCGATCCAGTAGGTTGACTACTCTAAATTGCTCCAGGCTTGAATAATTCGTAAATGTAAATGTTTGTGTGTGTGTGTGTGTGTGTGTGTGTGTGTCTTTGATGGACTGGTATCCTATCCAGGTTGTATGCCAGCTTCATGACCCTGACCTATCAACCTACCTAAAGGTGAATGTGACTGTGTCTTGAAGCATGTTTAGAAAATCTATTTATGCAAAAAAGATTTGGGGTGAAACGGAGTACCATGATGTCCTTTTATTATTTGTAAGCTGCATTAGCCTCTTAGTTGTAGAGCAAAAGTAAGGAAACAAATGTGTCTTGGTTGATTGACTAGCTTTGGGGTAAGAGAAAAATTGTGCAAATGAGATTTCCCACCTGAACCATTTCTTAGAACAGCATGAACGAATAATTGAGAGACTGGAATATATAAAGAGAGAGAGAGAGAGAAACAGAAGAATCAGGACAAGTGATGAGTTGTGATTTGTCATGATGTGTATTTGTCCTAAAATACAGCTCTGGCTTTGTCTCTCTGTGTTCTGCATCCTCCTGAAACAGCCGTCTCTGTGCCTTAAGCCGTGTGGTGTCAGGATTCGGGCGCCCAGTGGCATGCACGCATTATTAAACCAATAAAAACATCACGCCGCTGGCGTTCTCGTGCGCCTCTGTGGCAGAGGGCAGGATTTAGCTGGTATTACTCTCTTGCTGTGATCAGGGAGGTTTAAATCACGTGCCTAGCTGGTATCTGTGGGCCGAGCGGGAGGACGAGGTGTTTGGCAGGCGAGCATGTGTTGGAGTTTATGAGTCTATCCATCCTTTAGCTCTCGGGGGCCTGTGGGACCTGGAGCTTCTCCTCTCCTCCTCGTTCCCTCCTCCTCCTCCTCCTCCTCCTCTCGGAGCGTATCGACTGAAGGCGGTTTAGCGGGCCATGCCGGCATGCTCACTCTACACTTTTTACAAGTGTCGAGAGAACGCTGGAGGCGAGCTCTGCCAGCTTCTATCCGCACGATTATTCGTATTTGCGTACGGATATCCGCAGGGTGTTAAAGCCCAGCGCACAGAGGATTGGGACAAATAACAACATCCTGTGTGAGACGCGATATGGCAGGTGTTGTATCGCCACGCTCAGAGCTGACCTTATCTGTTTACTTAGTGCAGGAGAGACTGATACACTCACAACCTCCCATTACACTCAGAATATACTGTGTACACACACATACACACACACACAGACGTAGGGGAGTTGAGAAGCTGTGACTGGACAGAGTGGAAAAAGAGGAAAAAGAGCAGATAGGATAGAGACCAGACTGAAATAGAAAGAAATGGAGGTCGAGAGAGGAAGAGAGACCGCAATAGATAATGTTGAAGGATAGAGAGGGGAAAAAAAAGAGAGAATGATATCCAAACATTCAGAACATATGGTATATGAAAGTTTCTAAGAAGGTTAGGGTTTAATGTTACAGAAATAATGTACTGCTGCATAATGTAATAAAAGTATTACTCACATAACGTTCTCAATGACACACAAAAAAATAATAATAAATAATAAATAATAATAATAAAATGTTCTCAAAACATCTGGGTGACCCTTGGGCTTGTAAAACTACAAGAAGAAATATTCTGCTAACCTAAAATATAGACACAGAGAAAGATATGAAAGGCTAGACAATCGAGCACTTTATTAGGAACACCTGTAAGTCATTCATGCAATTTAATCAACCAATCATCTAACAGCGGCGCAATGCAGTGAATCAGGCTGGTTCGAGTGTTTTTGAAAGTACAGTCTCTAGAATTTACATAGAATGGTAAAAACATGAAGTGAGTGACGGTTTTGTTGGTGGAAAGAAACCTTGTTGATGAGAAAGCTCAGGGGATAATGGCTAAAGCACCAAAAAGAATACGGTAACTCAACTAATCACTCTTAAAAACCACAAACCATCAAACCTTGAAGCTGAGCAGCTACAACAGCAAAAGACACACCGGATTTCACCTGGACAGTTAAAGACCAGCCAATTTTTTCAAAGGAACCCAGTGTGGTCTTCTTCTGTTGTAGTCCATCTACCACAAGGTTTGGTGTTTTGCATGTCCTGTAAATGAATGAGAGAGAGAGAGAGAGAGAGAGAGAGAAGAGAGGACGAACAACAAAATAACAGGACAAAAGTCAAAGAGAGGGATTCTGAGGACCAAAGATGGATAAAAAAAGGGGACATAAAAAGGAAAGGGAAAGTGAAAATGACCAGAAAGGAAAAGAAAAAGTGAGAGAAAGGATGACAGAAAGGAGAAAATGTGGAGGGGAGAAAAAAAACAGGGGGAAAAGGAGAAAATCAGGAGGAATAGATATAGACAGATTGTGTGTGTGTGTGTGTGTGTGAGCAGTATAGGAATGTCCCTGTTATCGCTTTAATAAGACGCTGCTGAGGTAACCGAGCCACCCCTCCAGAGGCCCCTTGTCTCCATGGGAACTGTCAATCATCCGCTGATATGGCAATATTAAAAAATGGGTGTGGGGGTTGGTGCATCCACCTCTCATCACTCCATATCTCTTCTCTCAGCCCTCTGTGTGTGTGTGTGTGCGTGTGTGTGAGTGTGTGTGTGTGTTGCAGCAGTGTGACATCATTGCAGGGGGGCTGGTTAGTCATTATGTCTCTCTGAGTATTCATTTCGTCCGATAGCACACTCCCGTCACCCCCTGACTCCAAACCTGACCGAATCTGTGATGAGCTCCTGAACACACACTTCACAAGCAGCTGGAGTGTGTGTTACGACGTGACGAGCTTGTCCCGACACACACTTCATGAGCGGCTGCACCGGTCCAGCCTCAGAAGCGAGGAACACATGAATCATGGAGATTGGTGAGAGTGAGTGATAATGGTCCTGCTGCATGGCAGTAACGCAGCTTCGTGTCATCGATGAGCCTCTCAGCTCTGTGTTTAGATGCAGATAACAGTATGAAGCGGAAACAGAGGCTTAAGTGGATGATGAGGTCAGGCTCGGAATGAAAGGTTAGGGAAAATCATACCAACTAGCGGTGTGATGTGTATCTTGACAAGCAAATTGGGAATATGTATGCTGTTATTAGCCATTCTGAAGTGGTTTATTCCAGACAGTACATTTACTGGTGTTCAAATGGAGCTTGTGGGGGGAAAAAATGGGAATGAGCACTCACACACTTCCACACAAAGTTGTTCAAACACCATATGGATGCTCAGCTTTAGCTAATGATTGAAGCTAACAAGGAAGAAAGCACAGACAACGTAAAGGCTCATGGAACTAAACTGAACTAAACGCAACTGTCAGGAATAGCAACATTTCCCACATATGTGTTATTACATTTCTAAGAAAATTGCTCAGCACAATTATTACACTATAATTCATCTGTGGATCAACTGGTTCACCCAAATACATAACATCGAGTGATTCAGAACTGGCAAACTTGCTATTAAAAAGATAAACCTCTAATGTTGCAAAGCTCAAAACAAGCTGTTTCAATGTTGTTGTTGTTTTTTCTCCACACAGCGAACATGACTCATCCCAGATAGTACAAATACACTAGCACGATGTGCGCAAATTACCTCTCAATGATGTTACATGCTGCTTGTTTGCTAATTGGGTAGGCATGTCATTTTTGATCAACTGCTACTTTCAGCTACCCTTTAAATATATGTGATTTAAACATCAGGTTTTAAACAGTCAGGACCACCTCCAACTAACCATTTATTTCATCTCTCATCATTTAATAAGCAGCTTTAGCTCAAGTTCCTTTCACACAACATCCCTCCTGTGACTAATCAATACTATAACTTACTTTTTTGGAGGGAGGTTGTTTAGCTGGTGAGACACAATCAGCAACTGAATACAATTTTCCAAGCTAAAAAGCAATATTAATATACTGTACCAGTGTTGTGCACAAGTTCAGGATATTCCAACATGTGAGATTTTATAGAAGAGACTTAGAATGGATAAAAGCTTTGTCAAACATACACTCACCTCCTGGGAGAGGTCAGAGGAGCTCTGGTTCTAGACTGAATGCTAGTTCTAGCTGACAGGAAGGCTATAGTAACTCAAATAATCACTCTATACAGTAGAGCTGAGCTGAAAAACCATCTCTGAATGTGCAACACACAGGTGCTTGGGCTCTAAGAACAGAAAATCGAGGCTACAGTGGGCACATGGTCTCTAAATCTTGAAAGCTATTGGAAAAAAGACCAGGTGATGTTTTACCAGTCCTCAACTATCCAGTTTCTGTGAACTTGTGCCCACTTTATGAAGTGTTTTCACTGTGTGATCCAGGGACACCCTTAAAATTAGACACCTAATTCCAGTGGTGGCTCAAACGGGGCAGTGGTGGCTCAAGTGGGGCAGTAGTGGCTCAAGTGGTTAAGGCTCTGGGTTGTTGATCAGCGGCTTGGGGTTCAAGCCCTAGCACCTCCAAACTCCACTGTTGGGTAATTGAGCAAGGCCCTTAACCCTCCCAGCTCCATGGGTGCTGTATCATAGCTGCCCCTGCGCTCTGACCCCAACTTCCTCATATGGCATATGCGAAAAAAAGAATTCCACTGTGCTGTAATGTATATGTGACGATAATAAAGGCTTTTTGCCCTCAGTTCTTCTTCTTAATCAGTTGATCTTTGCTTTTAATAAACTCATGTGTGGCTCCTGCTTGATGAGAATAAAAACCTTTTTCCACACAGATGCTTTCCAGATTGAATCGCACACCCCTGGTCTAATCGAAGTGATGTAATGCAGTGAAATTCTCAGGAATTCAGATTTTAGCCTTAATTTATTACCACAACAAAAATGAAAAGAAATGAATAAACACAAATATATTACTTGAGATTATTTAGGAATGCATGAAATTTTGGCAAGTTTGGCATGAGGCTATAAAATCCCACCCCAGTGCATAAGTCTCACGGCCAGTATGTGAGACTTGAGACGTCTGCATGCAATAAAAGTGATAAAAAATGAGATTTTCCCAATTAGCAAACAAGCTGCATTTGGCATCATTGAGATTTAATGTGCCAATGTTGGCTAGATGGGTGTGTGTGTGTGTGTGTGTGTGTGTGTGTGCTGTCTGGATTTGAATGTAGCATCTATTTCAGTTGGCCTTGCAACACCCATGAAACATATAAACGGATAAAATTGATGCACAGTTTACTAAAGTTTAATCTGATTTGACTGAATCTGAATCTGAAGTTAAACTTTTGACTAAATATATAGTCATTTGTCAGACAATTGGAGAACCATGTTTGAAAGAAAAAAAAGAAAGAAGAATCAACCCCTGCCAAAATTTTCAACTCAATTTATAACTTAATACCAACAAACCTTGTTCGTTTATCACAATCTAGTGAATCTGTGATCTCCATTCTCAAGTGCAGTAGGGAGTTCTTTTGTACTAAATAATTGTGTTTAATGCAAATGTTTAAGGAAAAGTTGACTTTTCTTTTTAAAAAAATATTTGTCATTCTTCAGTAAAAGCAACAGAGAGACAGAGAATAATCGTCCGTTTCACAATGACTAGCCGTGTGATGAGCATTCGCAGAGCCTAGCTGAGAAAAGCTGGAGTTTGGCAGAGAATTATAATGCAAAATTGTAGCTGTTGATAAAAACAGTGACAGCTTCGTCATCCATCCTCGAATAGGGAGCAACAAAAGTACTGACTCACTTAAGGGACAATATTGAAATCTTTCAGAAAGGAAGACAACACAGGAGGAGAAAGAGAGAGACAGAAAAAGGAAGTGAACTCGCAGTGTTCAGGGAAGTCTTGTTTGAACAGCGTTATACCTTGTTTACTCACTGATGAGCTCTGTTTTGGGAAGGAGCCCCAGCTGGGCCCAAACAACGGTGCCGCCTGCTAGTTGGAGGAATGCTAATCACTAAACTGAGCTATCAAAAACCTGATACTGATACTGACCCATAAATATTGTGGAAATATGTAGATGTAGCAGAGAGTGTGGTCTCTGAAAATATTTCACTGGAAATGTTATATACAGTACTGCAATATTTATTAGCTACCTATACCATCCATCCATCCATCCATTGCTTATCCTACTGGGTCAAACCTGGAGTCTATCCCTGGAGACTCAGGGCACAAGACAGGGTAGACCATGGACAGGATGCCATTTTATTGAAGAGCACTATTGGACACACACACACCTATACACACTACAGACATTTTAGAAATGCCAATCAGCCTGACTGAAGGGAGGAAACCAGTGAACCCTGTGGAAACCACCAAGGCTGGGAAGAACATGCAAACTCCACACTCATGGTGAAGACAGGAGCTATTTTATAGGATATCTATACTATATTTACATTTTTACTGAAGTGACTAAGCAGTCATCCATTCAGATATCTTTCATATTATAAAATATGTGCATTGTTATATTGTTCTAATGTTATTGTGGCCAATGTGGTTTCAGCTAATAGCTTTCGACTGTTCTAGTGAAATCTAGCTAATCGAAAGTAACAAATTAATAATTCATAAAATGTTCATAATGTATTTATTGTGTATTCATTTGTATCAGAGCCACACACACACACACACACAACCATGTCAGCGTCATTGCTGTGCTTCTGATGAAAATAAATATTCAAAAATGCTTGCTCAAGGTCAGTATTAAAATAGAAAACTTTGTCTTTGTCTACATATTACAATATAGTTTTTGGGGCAAGGTTGTTAATGTTAAGGACACTTTCAGTAGCATATATTTATACATACTGTATATAATAATCGAAGGGACTTGAATGAATATGAATAATATTTATATAAATTATACAAGCTGGATATTACTGAAGTGTATTTTTACTGATATCAGTTGTTGTGGATGTGGTTAATTGGAAAGCCCGGGGCCAGGCTTCATCATTAACAATACACCCTGTAATGCCATTATACAAACATGTTTTGAATCAGAAGTCAATGAGATGGCATCACCATGAAATAGGAAAACATTACTTTGAAAATGTCAGAAATTTCTCATTTATAATAAACAGGCACACTATGAGATATCCTCCGACAGTCAAACACAGGGCACGCTTGTAATGGCGTCGCTACTAGAGATGCAAGAAGTGGCACTTGTAGATTTTTCAGTACGCAGAACAACCTCTGGGTCAGACATCATGTAACCATCAGAATCAAGAATACATAGAGAGCTCCAAACCTTTAATATGAGTGCAATATTGTCTTAAATGATTTGTAAAAAATGCACACACCACTTGTGACAAATGTGATGAGCTGAAAAGTATTCTCATTCTCAACAGCTCATTGGCTACAGATAACACTTGTGTACGATGCTCTATACATGATCGATTTCTGTAGTGAAAGCTAAACAAGGACATTAGCTCTTTAGCTG
Organism: Hemibagrus wyckioides; assembly: GCF_019097595.1. NCBI lineage: Eukaryota > Metazoa > Chordata > Actinopteri > Siluriformes > Bagridae > Hemibagrus > Hemibagrus wyckioides. The sequence goes on from NC_080726.1 coordinate 8,129,626, forward strand.
GGGTGCTGGACATCTGTATTTTCATCTGTGCATTGCATGTGGCAATGTTTACCTGTATTATCCCTGTAAATTAAATAAAAAAATATATATAAAATAAGGTGTGAAACACACTACAGTGATCACACAGCTGGTTAACTGTCATATTTGACACTTGGGACTAGGATTATAAACACCTTAAAAAATGCACCAAGTTAAATATAGCCTTAAGTGTCGAGGAAAGAATGCCCCCCCCCCTTTTTTAGTTTGCAAGGGTAAGGTTAACATTGGCAAACTTAGAAAAAAGGAACAGATGGGCTACAGTCTGTAAATGATACACCTATACAATACATTTATATGGTAGTTGGAGCTGATACAGTGTGCCTGCGCATGTAAATACAAGGTGGGAGGATCTAATAAACTAGCGACTTAGTGTATATAGAAAGTTTTCTAAGTAATTAAATTCAATACACTGGAGAAATCCGAAAAGTCACATTTAATTACTTTCATTTAATTTTCATTATGTCCCATTTTCCATGCATTTGTGTTTCTTTCTAACAGCAGCATCAATCAAATGCACTTAAAGCCTTTTTTCACTATTAAGCAGGAGCTATGATAAATGTTGAGATAAGCCCATGGCCCATTAGTAGTGGGCAATTAGGCTTAGTTTGCATGTGTTAATTAGGATCCACACTATTTAAAACAATTAGGATAGTGACACGCTAAACACACTTCATCACCTGTGTGTGTGTGTGTGTGTGTGTTTTTTGTTTGTGGATCGAGCGATAGAATCACACTCCGTCGCTGAAGTGCACTCGTGATTGATTTGGATACGAATAGTAATTGGGACATGAGGCCTATCCCCAGGCCAAAAGCAGTCGAATGTTATTGCATCTAACATAAGGGAGATTTTCACTTTGAGTCTGTGTATGTGTGTGTGTATGTGTGTGTGTGCATGCATACTCCCCATGATCCTGCATCCGTTGCCTGCTAACAGCTGCTGTGTTCAGAGCTAATGGCTGAAACGGATCCACAGGGCAATACATCTCTACTTTAGTTCTGCACGGCAGGGGAACCGAACTATGAATAACATTGCAAAACAGAGGCCACACATCTGCTGATGCACTGTTTAAACTCACACAGGAGTGTAAAAAGCACAGTGCAAAACAGAACACACACAAAATACATCTGCTGATACAGTCGTGAATGGGAATGTAGTCATGTCTGGCTGTTGGCAAGCCAAGCAAAATAATAATATAGAGTTAAAAAAACCAAAAAACAGTAAAGTGGAGCTCAATATCAGAAATTGAGATGTGGTATATATTTCACATGGGATGTGGGGGTAAATGGGTCAAAGGTCATGAGTGAAATAACTGGACTAAAAGCAGATGATAAATAGACATGCAGATAAATTGGCTACTGAAGATAAATGACAGAACCATGGACCCTGGGGATGTGGAAATGTTTAGCAGTTAAATGAATATTAGTCTTCCATCTGTTTGGATGGATGTCAACAAGTGCGGCTATTTTAATCCAACACATGTATGCATTCGACCTCAATTATATTGGTGACTACAGCCATCATTAGGCTAGCACGAGGAAGGGACGGGGAGAGAAGCTAGCGGGTGTCCATTCCTCTTATCTGGTCTCTCAGCAGGATCCCTAACTTTCTCTCTTTTTCATGCTTCATATCATAGGATGCCTATAGGAATGAATGCAGATCATGGAGTGGGATATTACTCCACTGCTACACCATAGCTAATGGCTTATGGCAGGCGTGTGTATCACTCCTTCTGAGACGATACATGATTAATGATCCGATGCATGAAAGATTCACTTAGGCAGCAAAGCTTTCAATACTATATGATTTATTGTTTTCGATAGTGATAAAAATTGATTTCAGTCTTGCACAAACCATGCTATTTACAGTAAATGAAAGAACCTCGTTGTGGTGTCTTTTGAGGATTTCATCTCCTTAACTGAGAGTGACAGGCAATGAGACCGCATGTCCTTCACTGTCAGAAGACACGCCTCCTTTTATAACGTTGACAAGGAGGCCACACCCCCTTCACTATGTTTGACACACACACACAGAGAGTAGATATACCTTTCTAAAGTGTATAGATAAAAAGTATATATCTGTGCTTCTCAAAGTAGGGTCCAGAGGTTTTTTTTGTTGACCAGTCACTGGCCACTTGAATAAAAAATAAAAAAATAAAACGTTAACACACCAATATTAAGTAAAAAAAAATTAAAGGTAGGCTTAAGTTGGTGCAAAATTCAGGAATACAGAGCTCATTAATGCCTATAAATAGACAGATTATTATTGTACATGTTTAAATAATCAGATTAATATTTGAACCATTGGATTGTGTTCCAGTCTCCAGCTTCATCCAAATCTCCTGAAGATCACGGGAACAAATGAAGTTCTCTCAATTATTAATTTAAAAAATGTCCTCATACCATTAACAAGGTAATCAAATTCTTTTTTATTTATTTGCTAAATGTTCAGACCTTGATACCCTAACCCTCATAATTATGTAAAATTATTGCCTGAGATGGGCCAAGACATTTTTTTGAAAGTGTAATTAGATGTTTATTTAGATCAAATAAAAAATACATATATATATTTAATATAAAAATAAACTTTATTTTTATATTAAATATATATGTATTTTTTATTTGACCCAAATAAACATCTAATTACACGGGTCATCTAATTTCCAGGTTTAGAGTTAAACCACATCACAATAATGAAATCCCCTACAGTGCATAAAAGACCATTTGAGACAGAGCTAAAATGTTATTACCGAGGTTTTGTGCCTCACTTTCCTTATATGGTCCTTGTTTTTGTTACCCTGTTGCCATGGTAGTTAGTTAATCTCCACTGCTGCTTCTTCCACTTGACTAGTTTGTCTGTTTAAGTCTTCTATATTTGTGAAGTTTTTTGTGCTTGTATACTGGCTCTGTCACTCCAATGTCCAGTGTCCCTTATAATAGAGTAATAGAGTAGTTTTTAGTCAAAATTTTAGTAGTAGATAAATTGCATAGTTGAGCACCCGTCTGCTTTGATGAGCATGTGGTAAAGGTACAGTATGATGAAAGACAGTGAATCTATAAATAATGGTATTGCAAATAATGATGCAATTTCACTTCACATCTCTTCACTAAACATCCATGTGTTTTTGTAGTACTGAGTGTTATATAGAATACTCAAACCCGAATACTCAGATTCCAAACCAGTCCTTTATTGCATGTAACATATTGATTCTTTTCTTTTTAAGTAAACACTTAAAGAACAAGACTCTATCAGTGTATCATGGCAATTACTTCTGACCTTCTCTATACAAAACACACAAACGGAATGGATGTATCTGCCTCACATTCCCTACACTGGAACACTGTTGGTCAATATGAATCGATGCTTTTGAATCCGTAAAACATTCCAGTGGAGTCTCTGTGCACCATAAAGAGCTATTCAGAAATCGTTTGGAGCAAAAGGGCATGGATATTTGCATGTGTGTGACAGATCGGGAGCTGGGAAATAAGAGGACTTCTTAATGGCTAAAGACGGCAGGAGTGTGAGGAGCGTGTGAGGCTCAGGTGGGAAGAGTGCCACACTGCATTGCTTTTCAAAAAATTGCTTCATACACCAAATATATGAGTGCAGCTTGCTTCAAGAATTTCTCTAAAGCTACATAAAGTAGATAAAGAAATCTGGACTGTGTATGCTTTCTCCCGTATCGAAAAATGTAATAACTGTTTGGTGCACAATATTATTTTATTCTAATTGGTTAAGTTTGTGTGAAATTTCAATATTTTGTCTACAATTCTGTAGATTTCCATAGGCTTATTATATTGTCATTTTTCAACTGTAGCAGTATTGGCCATATTGCAGTAAAGGACTTTAGTGTACTGAAACTCAGATCTCTCTCCCTCACACACACACACACACACACGAAGAGCCGATCAACATGTATATCAGGAAAAGAAAAAGCTCAAAACAACTTTGGACAGAGTAGAATATATTTTTGTGGGTCGGTCAAATCCACTAATGATTGAAACATTACATGCTAACTGTTGTCACCCTTCATCTTTTATTCTCCTAATCTCAAGTATTCTAACAACAGATCGCACCACATATCAATCACGTAGCTTTTCGCTCGAGCTTACGTTCCGCTCAAACACGTGAAATCCGAACATTATGATCTCTAAGGTCACCTAAAGGCGGCAGTAAATGACTCATTGTGTACATTTTCAACAAGTTAAGAATAATATAGAACTCCCACACGTGGCGTTTGAAAAGTCCCAGCAAAGACGCATCTCCTGCCATCAATCTCAGGCATCCCACACACGTCAGCAATGTGTGAGGTGCGAGCTAATATAATACAGCTGTGTCTTAAATCTCACCTACACAAAAAGTCTCCTTTAATTTGTCGTTTGTGACTTTAGAATCTTAATGTCTCAGAAGTATTGATGAGGGACATGTTTCTGCATAAGCTAGAAATCTCTTTTATCACAGATTTGTATATAGCCTGCTGACACAAACACCAAAACATGAACACATCTGGATCGCTTGATTTATGCTTAAAAGGGACAAGAAATCTGATAATAAAGCATCTTTCGTCCAGAAGCTTCAAACTTTCAAAACACACCTTTCTCCTCAGATATAGTTCCATTATTATATTACCTTCGATAATAAAGTGTAGGTACAAGTTAATATATACGCGGCTGTGTATTTTATATCACCTGCAGTCAAGTGTGATTGAATTATGTGTTGTATCCCTGTACATTTAAAGGGAACAGCGAAGGCAAAAAGGAAAAGTGTGCAGTGTGCATTAACACAACACATACAGTACATTTGGTATCTGAACTTTGCTTCTTGTTATTTGCATTAGGGCTCTGAAGGCAGTGTGTGCACCTCGTGATCTGTGGTTTCGGGGATCTATTCGGTTCTGTCTGTGCAGAGTTTTGCATGTTTTCCCTCTAGTTTTTATTTAAAAAAATAAAACTATTTATGAGAAGGAAAAGTCTTCAAGAGTCCCTCTCTCTCCTGGGGCTTCTATTCATCTGATTATATATATATATATATATATATATATATATATATATATATAACATTGTATTTGTGTATGGAGACATCAGAAACAAATCTCTCTCTCTCTCTCTCTCTCTCTCTCTCTATCTCTGTGTGTGTGTGTTCGTTTGTCTCTCTCTCTTTCTTTCTGTCTCTCTGTGTCACTATCTCTCTCTTTCTCTCTGTCTCTCTCTCTGTCTCTCTCTCTCTTTCTGTCTCTCTGTGTCTCTCTTCCTCTCTGTCTTTCTCTCTGTCTCTCTCTCTCTCCTTGTCTCTGTCTATCTTTCTCTTTCTCTCTGTCTCTCTCTCTCTTTCTGTCTCTCTGTGTCTCTATGTCCCTCTTCCTCTCTGACTCTCTCTCTGTCTCTCTCTCTCTCTCTCCTTGTCTCTGTCTATATTTCTCTTTCTCTCTGTCTCTCTCTCTGTCTCTCTCTCTCTCTCTCTCTCTCTGTCTCTCTCTCTCTTTCTGTCTCTCTGTGTCTCTATGTCTCTCTTCCTCTCTGTCTCTCTCTCTGTCTCTCTCTCTCCTTGTCTCTGTCTATCTTTCTCTTTCTCTCTGTCTCTCTCTCTCTCTCCTTGTCTCTGTCTATATTTCTCTTTCTCTCTGTCTCTCTGTCTCTCTCTGTCTCTCTCTCTCTCTCTCTCTCTCTCTCTTTGCATGGCTGACTCGTTTGGTGACGGTGCAATAAATATCCTCCCACACCAACTACCCTTCGGAGATACATACACATAAGAAACTTTTGTTAATTGCAGGAAGGCAGTCTCCTGTCTCCAGCCTTCATCGATTTGCTGCCTGCTTTGGCTGATGCGCATGCACTGAATGCTCAGCGTGGGTCGTGGACATTCTGAAATCCTTAGATCCAGGACAGAGGAGAAGAAGCAGAAGAAAAATCTACTGACCACTATTTCAACATGATGTTCATTCCTGCCAAGCAATCAAAATAGTACAGAATAGTAGTGTAGGGTCAAAAAAGTCAGACTATACTATATCTGTATGAAATTCTGAGTTATGTGTGTATATATATATATATATATATATATATATATATATATATATATATATATATTGTTGCAAGACAATAATTTTTAAAGTTGGGTGTCAAAGGACTGAATAGTAAAGCGAATATTAATGAACACAAGGTTGATTGTCATCTCCAATTTTTCATGCTGACAAAATAAAGTTTTCATCCATAGTGTTTTCAACTCTTAAGACTGCATTTCTTTTTTGCCAACAGCCCTTGTTTCAGACAGAGTGACTGGATTGTATAAGACTTTAAAAATTCAAGTTGCTGAGGCAGCAGAATGATGGTGCAGGAGGTAGTATCGCTGCCTCAGAGCTCCAGTGTGCCTGGTTCAATCCTGATTGTCTTTTCAGAGTTTCATGTCTCACATCCCAAAAACACGTGGATAGGCTACACTGAATTGCCCCTAGGTGTGAAGGAGTAAGTATATGAGTGTACTGATAGATTCCAGGCTCATACGCAGTGTATCCTGGACAGACTCTGGGCCTGATCAGTTTTTCATTTCATTTACATTTGGCAGAAGCCCTTATCAAAGTGCCCTGAAGCCTAAGTCGCCCTAAGCGACTTGCAATTTAGATGATTTTATGCAATCGAGCAACTGAGGCCTTGCTCAGGGGCCCTGCGGTGGCAGCTTGGTGGACCTCACAACCATCAGATCAGTAGTCATTAACCACTTAACCACTAAGCTATCACATCCCCCCAGTTCTTGCTGAAGTGGAATAAACTATTAAGGTGGATAGCTTATAAGACTGGGCATACAATGATATTTAAACCTCATACCTGGACACCCCTGTAATCATGGCACCTATATGTTTGTGAGGTTCCTACAACTGACACTTCATTGTTAAAATGCTCAGTGACATCTGTACACTAGATGGCAGATAAGATGTGACCCAGCAATTCATATTCATAATGTAACAAATCCCTTCTCATGTGCTACGACTTCCTCCTGCGCTAAGACCTGCTATCAACTCTAAATACGTAAATGACTTGCTAAATGCATACATCATATTAGCTAGTTTGCTTAAAATGGAATGTTAAATTAGCTAACAAGTGATATTTAAAGTAAGAACACTGTGCTGTGGTGAAGGGGCTAGTTAGCTTAGCTCATGCTATTTAACTAAATCATTATGTTTACAAATATTTTACATGACATGATCAGACAAAATGAAAAAGAAACAGTGGTGCTAAAATCACGTCATCGTGTTTGTGATTGGCCGATCAAATGAAATTTAAGCTCCACCCTTGTTGACCCTAAGACACATGTCACTCAACATGCTTTATCCACAGTGGTGTACAGGGATTTTGTTTCCCCTGCTTGAGGTGGATTTGGAGTTACCCACTTCATAGCTGCTGTGTCTCTGTGGATCAATTAGCTCACTAATTAAGCCCACAGGGCCACGTCGGCTGGAAATCTCAGTGTCCATTAGACATCTGAAGGTCTTGTCTCAGCATTATGACAGATGACACATCACTAGGCTCTTCAGGGATGCTTCAGAGCTTCAAAATAAAGGGAAAAGGGAGAAAAGCCACAAACTGTCATGTACAAAGCAGAGCAGGAATCCCAGAGCCTCTGCTCTGTGTCCTTATGATTCAAACACCCCCCTGGGACCCATTCTCAGCAAGGAGAAAAAAAAAAAACATTTACATATGCAGTGTAGCTCATCAATTATAATTAATGAAAGTACCGCCTGCAAGCTCAGCGGCCCTGATACGGCCGAGTTTAATTAGCTATTCCTTGCATGTCCGCATTGCTGTCCCATTTCCATATCCACGGTAACAATCGAAGCGAAAGCTTCTCGAACGCTATCGACAAGCAGCGCGGCCTCAGAAGACGGACAATCTTGCCGAGGCAAACAGGATATTAAAAAGGAGTCCCCCATGTTTAAGACTAATGATGCCAGGAGCACACTGGTGCTCAGGACATGTCGACACCAAAGATTTCGCTTCATCCTGCCTGTGAGAGAAAGAGAGCGAGAGAAAGAGAGTGGCAGGGAGCAATCACCCAGCACCAACATCTAGAGAGCAATATGATTTCTGTTTACTGAGATATGAAGCCGGCTCAGACTGCGATTCAGAGACTTATTAACTCCACTCCGGAGCTTTCCATTGACATGGACCATGGATCCAGTGAGCCGTGTTAGTAATAGTGAGATCCACACACTGTGTATGTCACAACATGATGCTTAAGGACTAAATAAAGTGATGCCGTGAGGCCAGAAAATCCAACACCACTACCCAGACTCAAGTAAAGGAGCTGTTTTTCAAAGGATTCATTAATGTTTGCAAATGGGAGAATCTCTCATCAAGATGATGCTACAATTTCAATGTATAAAAGCATTGAGTTACCTTCATTAAAAACAATCTTCTTATTTCCATGTGATTATGTGAGTAACATGCTTAAAGGTGAAAAACATGTAAAAGGGGCTTTTTTTTTTTTTTTTTTTTTACAAATAACATGAAAAATTAAGAATTTGTGGAAAAAATCGGAAATTAATATAAAAGAATTCTGTGAAAAAAAATCACATATGGAAATAAAAGAAAATATTGCACAAAATGACGTAAAAATATATGAATTATAAATAAAATACATGTTAAAATAAACAAATTGAAATTGATTAAAAAAAAACATTAAGCTAAATGATTTGTGAAAAGTATAAGAAATAAAATGCATCATTTTCTTTTAAGTGACAGTAAGCAATCCCTTTCATTACTAATCCATTTTAATGAAATGATCCAAAGCCAAAAATAACGGTATACGGTACATAACTATATGACGTCCCTTGCAGGGTCAATGCTGCTATATGAACGCCTCATAGTGTTGCTATAGCAATGACGGATGAAACTCCATCTGACAGTGAGGTCTCCTGCTTTCCACTTCTTTTTTTTCTCTCTCTCACTTTGCCATTTCCCTTCCCAAGCTCCACTAATGAAGGTCTGCCAGCAAGCTCAGAACAAACAGATGTTTCTGATTAATTTTCCCATCACTCGAATTAGAACGTAAATTAAAACAAAAAAAAAAAGAAATTTTCTGCTGTTCAGTAAACAGTTTGTGCATGTTCCCTCTCTTCCTTCTACGTCAAGAAAAGCACTACACTGCTAACGAGGCAGATGTATGGCTGTCTAATGGAGGTGGAAGCAGGATTTTTGTGTATGTGTGTGTGTGTGTTTTGAACACACTTGAATAATGTACCTTGTTATGGAAATTCCGAGTACATTCTAAGTGTGTGTGGAGGGCGTGTGGGTGGTGTGTATATGTGTGTATCATGTTAAGTGGTTGAATGACTAATTTGGCTTCATTAATGTTTGCATCCACTAGTTTCAGAAGCTTTTGCATGGCTTCAGAGTTACTCACTAAAATTTTGACCAAGTGCCAAAGCACTTACTCTTTCACACATAGAATCCACAGGTTCTCCACCTTTATACTCCAAACCATACACTTCTGCAGCCTTGCTCTTTAGGTGGTGCTTCAAGCCAGACTACCAAGGATCGATATATATATATATATATATTTCAAATCATCACTCAGCACTTTTACCTCCACTGAATTTTCTCAGCTGTTACACATTCACTTTTACATCAAGGCACTGAAGCTTCTTCTGTCTAAGTACAGCACATGTTTAATCAAAGACCTAACCAGACTAAGTTCCTCCTGTCGGTCAGATCTACTTCTGGTATGAACCCATGAGGACCCAACTATTCACATTGTGTCCTGTCAGGCTCAGAGATAATGTTCTTAAACCATAGTTGCTTCACATTCGGAATTTCATGCCTGATTAAAGCTCTGCACAGGAATAGAGCATTTCTGGGTTACACTGGGGCAGCTTACCTGCAGATTTTCATTTCATCTAAGCCACCTGATTTTACCTGAAATCACAGGGAGGTATGCATCAGCACTGAGATCCTACAATCCTGAGACCTACAAGACCCGCAAAAAAAAAAGAGAAAGTTTTTATGAAGTCTGCTGTTAGTTTTAACACACTTGACTTCTTCTGGTTGGAGCCTTTCAAGGTGTTAATGGCAATTAAATAGAAAAAAATAAATAAATAAATAAAAATCATTGATAAAAAACAAAAGGAAAAAAAAAATTAGAGTAAAATTATAAAAAGAAAAACTGGTAGTTAAATGTTATTATGGGTCTAATGGCCTCTTCATGGACAGTCTGGAGATACATGGGACTGTTGTGGATGGTACCACAATCATTAAGACGGCTTTCTAGTCTCAGTAGAGACTAAACAGCTGAAAACCATCAACCAAATAGACTTAATGTTAAAACTAGAATGAATTTCCTGGTTACACATCTGCACTTTATGTCCTTATATAATACTCAATTATAGAAGGGAAATGATTTATAATCACACTCTCTGGTGTCACCCAGATGAGGATAGATTCCCTTATGAGTCTCTCAATGTTTCTTCCTCATGTCATATCAGGGAGATTTTCACCTCTGTCTCGATCATTAGAGCAATTCTAAATGTATAATATATATATATTGAATTTATATATGCCTCTAATTCTGCGCTACGCAAATAAAGTGAATGGAATTAATCATTGGTGCTATGTAAGCTCTACTTAAAACAATATGCTTAGGTAAATGTATTAACTTGGTATGGAAATTGTTAGATCATTATTTGGGAATAAATCCTGGATGGTTAATGACACACAAACACATAATAAAAAACAATAATAATAATTAAAAAACAAATAAAAATGTCCAAATTCTGAAGACGTTTACAAATGTTTGACTTTTTCCCTTCTGCACAGCTCGTGATTACTGAGCCGCTTGGCTTAAAATGAGTTCGAGGAGGACGCACTTAATCCTGACTTCCTTTGGCCACTTGTACATTAGAGCGATTAACCTCGGTGTGAACCTGCTCTTTCCGTCTCTGAGCCACTGCTGATGTCTTAATGTTAAACCCCATAAAGCAGAAATGCAGCTGAAAGAACGTCTGGCAGAAGTTCACGCTGTGTTTTGGTACGGCTGCCGGTAATGCCGAATGTGTGGGACCTCGAGAAAAGATGCTGTCTGAATGTTACCGGGAGTTCAGAAAGCACATTAGGATTAATGCAGTGCTGTTCAAACTGGCTGTCTTGAGTGTTTCAGAAGACAACTGTAAATTAAAATGCTATTATCTCTATAATCACTGTGGCTCTAATGCTTTATTTAATGAAAGGTTTGCTGTTTAGCGTTATCCTAAATGTAATGTCATGATAGAACATTAAGCTTCGTGTGCATTTAAAGGGTGACAAATCATATTTACATAATTTTCCATTTACACCAAAGACGAGTTCCTTAAGGGTTCTCTAGATGGTTAAATGTTGTTTGTTTATTTGTTTGTTCACTTTGTGAAGATATCTGACATGGAGACCCCTTTCCTAGCAACTAAAAACTTGGACAAGGCAAATAAAATGATCTAGTTTTATCTTATGTTCTATAAATATAGCATCTAAATCTGATTTGATGCTAATTTAAGATTACAGGACCTATAGAACTATCGACAGTGCTGGTACTCTCTGAGGAAAGGAGTTATTTTAAGGATTCTTTAGTTTAGTTTCCAAGCTTTCTAGAGGTCTTCAACTTGGAAGTCCTTTCTCTCTGACAGGGAAACCCAAGCAATGCCAAGAAAGAACATTAAGCAAATCATTCTGGATTTAAACCAAACAGTTCCTTTAGTGTTCCTCTGAATGATCAGGGGATTTTCAGCTATCTGAAGACATGGAAACTTATTGGAATACTTCCTAAGAACCGAGCTCACGTCAAGTCAAGACGTTTAATTGTCATAGCCGATGCAGTACACAGTGAAATGAAACAACGTTTCTCCAGGTCCATGGTGCTACATAAAACAACACAGAGCTAAGGACTAAAAGTAAGTCCTAGCCACATAAAGGCAATCATAAGCAACCTAGTGCAAACAGTGCAAGACAAAAAGACAGTGCAAGCAGACAATATAAAACAAAACAGTACAGAACAGATACACAAAATAGTGCCGACCAGTATACATGGGTAAGGTTCTTGTATGAATGAAGCTTGAAAAATGATTTGAATATATATATATATATATATATATATATATATATATATATATATATATATATATATATAAAGATTTAGAAACTGAAGTATTCTTACTAGAGGTGTGACCCAATCTGTATCCATATCTGAATATTGGCTTACATACCCAAAGTGGGCGTGGCCTAACTAGGAAGGTGTTTTCTCTCTTTTATTTTACGTCCCCTACCACTACACCTTTGCAATAAATAAATAAATAAATAAAGATCCACTGGTTAAATTTAGTCAAAAATTAGTGATTTGATTGTTTTCCTGTACAAAATCAAGCACGAAGCACACACCTGACCTGAGCTGAGCCTCAATCCCTCCATGTAGGTGTTTAGCAACAGTCACTTGTGTGAATTACGTGCAATGAAATCATGTTTTGTTAAGAATGTAATATTTTAATGTAAACTGTGAATAATATATTTTTAATCTGACTGACCATATATGGAAACACACTAGAAACACCAGAAATGTGTACCTACTACATACCTACTCATGATATTTTATTATTCACAACTTATTCAGTTGATGCTAGTTCTCAAAGTACCAGCAAACTACTCCAGTAGCATCATTTTAACCACTACAACCTGATTAATTGAAGTGATGTTTTGTTGCATCCCGCAGGATCCCAGTCCTGATGCACTCAACCTCAACCAGATGCCATATGAACTAACTAAAATAACAATACAGAATGAAGCACCTCCAATCTCATATCTGTATTTGTTCATTCTGAATAGTTACTCAGTTCCATGCTTCTCAGAAAGAGAGTTTCTAAATTAGTTATACTTGAATTTTTTTTGTGAAAGGGAATTTTTATTGGGACAAACAGAAGACTTTAAGTGCTAAAGTGCTTTTAAGCACATGGTGTAAATGTAACATTCCCCACATATCCATTTAAAGGCACATGACATTTAATGCCATATCATAGCACTGCATTTAGCATGGAGCTAAAAGGTGATCCATTCATCCACCCGAGCGTTTAGAGCCACATTAATTATAGATTATAGCTCAGATAGCATTGCTGCAGCGAAACTGCACTCCTCCAAAAAATTTTCCACCCTTTTAAAAATATACAGCATCCATCAGCATTATTCTCACTTATGAGAATCCATTTTTGGATGACTTTCCCCTGGAACAAAGTAAAATAAAACTTTGGCCCGCCAACACAAAAGGCACATCTCTGGATTTTCTGATAGATGCCAAAATATCCTTGTGAAAAGGTTCTTTTGCAAAACAGAGAGGTGAAAAACCCAACATGTGTTTCTGTGCTGTTCTTCCAAGAACAGCTGCCACTGATGGGCCTTACACACACGGGGCCTACAAAACCAGCATGGCATTACACAGCTACATATGCCAGCTTCTAGCAGGAACAGTGGGTTGTAACGCAAGATAAAAATGAAAATTTCAGTAGAAATCTAGGACAGGTGTGAAACAGGGTAAACACAGTGAGTCACATAGTGAAAGACAGAGAAGAAGAAAAAAACCCCACAGTGTTTAGGGTGGAGAATGAGGAGATGTGTTTGAGAAAGAGCAGAAATGACAGCATTGCTGGACTAGTAGCGCCGGACGAGAAGAGGAGCTCGGCACCCTGTTGTCCGTGTTGCTACTTTTACCCCCGATGTTGTCAGTGAGTGCATTTTCTCTCTCAATCCCGCACTCCCTGTGGCCACTCTCTTCCACGCCTGATGCTCCACTGATCATGACGACAGCAGCCTCTACACTTTCAGCAGATAAAAAAAAAACATCCTCCCATCGTTCCTATACTTTGCTCTCTATCTCCAATTTCTCTTTAACCATATGTCCTGCTCTCTCCTTCTCTCTCTCTCTCACCCTCTATCTCTCTTTCTATATCCTATCCTCTCCATCCCAAGCTCCAGAGTGTGACAGTTCTGGGTGTCTCTTGAGTTCTTCTATTTAAATAAAAACATTATTATATAACAATATAACTTCATTATATTGTTGAATTCTCAGATCTGTAGATTTTGGTCAGAAGGTGTTGATTAAATGAATCTTCTACAACAGCAGCTCTGACGGCAGGCCGGGCTGATTCACAGGTTTATATTAATGCTCTTGTTTTTCTACATTATTGTTTCTATAGTAACAACTCATTCACAAGTGCACATACGGCAGAAATGGGTTTTTAAAAACGTGTCATTAAAGAGAAGCGTATAATCGTTGATTATATAAGGAGGCGTTTATTTAACATTTATGGAACATTTAACGCTTGTAACAGTCGGTATGTTTTCCTTAATGGGAAACTCTTCAGAACAGAGCAATTTGTGCTTTTCTTCTTAATTTTTTTCTCCCTGTTTTATTCACTTCAAGAAAGAAAGAAAAAGAAGAATGGCTGATGATACATAGCTGCTATAAAGTGAGCCGTAACTCGTTTTGCGGGTCAAAGCTGTGAGAAAATTTTGCTAGACAGAGAAACACTTTGTACATCTAAAATTAAATTGTAATTTAATTTCTTACAAAATGTTCTCGTAAACACAATGAGCACATAACTCTGCTGGAACATAGTAACTCTTCCAGGACAATAGATTAGATGTTAAATTTGTAAATAGTGGCAAATAAATAACCAACAGAGTCTCTTTTTGCTATATGGTGATTAGTTTGGGTCTTAACAAAGTGACTCAGAGGCTCATTTTGCATACCAGGCTAATTTTGGGCTATTTAGAAAGAAATTAGGAATGACTGGGCAGGTTTTTGCAGAGCAGGGCAGCATGGTGGTGCAGTGGAAAGTGTTGAGGCGTCAGGGTCCAGGGTTTGATCCTGAGCTTGGGTTGATCCGGTGCTTGAGTTATATTGGGTTTCCTCTGGGTTCTGTAGTGCCACATGATGAATTCCAACCTGCAGTGTATTGCTACTTTGCAGGCTAACACATGTTTATCTCTGACAGGTGAAGCTAGCTATTTCTGCAGCTCATGCTGTGTCACAGGGATTTCAGCATCCTTTATATGCCTTCTAAATATCCAGACTTTGTATTTTCCTTTTTCGTAGCACATTGAGATTTAGTTATACAAAGTGAGAAATGCAGTATACTGAATATGTTTCACTGAAGCCTACAAACATGGCCACCACTCCAACTCCCAGCAACCTCTAGCACTCCCATGCTCACAGTCACCAGCCTTCTGATTATGTTCCCGTGCTGTTTTGTGAAATTTTAAAGCGCCCTGGTGTCAATTCCTTGTTGCTCTGGTTCTTTGGTTCTTTGGCCATCTCTGGTTGGTTTTCTCAACTTTGTACCTTCCTGGACCTTGTGTACCTGTTTATTCCTGTTGACCATTGCCTGCTTTTCACATCAGTATTGCCCGACGTTTTGGAATAGACTCTATTCCTGTTTTTGGCCTGTTCAGATAATTTTGACCTTTTAATAATAATAATAATAATAATAATAATAATAATAATAATAATAATAGTGAAGTAAGAAAATTTGCTCCCAGTATTCCTGAGAATTCCCTGCAATCCTGACCAGGATTAAATTGTTCCTAAAGACGAATAAATGATACTTTGAGGCACAGCTTTCTGACTTCAGTAAACAATAATATTACCCAGATTACCTCCTATACAACACGGTGACTTGAGTAACAATATCAGTAGGCTTTTGTTCTGAAGAGGAGACGAACAAAAGCAGCTTCACTGAGAAGGGTCCCATTAAAAATGCAACTGAATGATTACATTCTCTCCAAAGATGCAGATTTAATCCTATCATTTGATATTTAGTCAAGGAGTCAGAGCGATTGCCTTTGTTTATTGGTCATGTAATTATAGTGGCTGCTTAATGGCTTTCTGTCCCCTCACTTTTCAGCTGAATGCTACGCCCCTGTCCGGTCCTAGGCTAGTATCTCATTGACCATATTGAACTAAATGGAAAGAGCACTTAAGATTGGTGAAGATTAGACCTAGCTTTAATTGCTGCATCTAGAGATTTTTCTCCTTTCTCAGCTCTTCTCATGACATACACACACACACACATACACTGTCCACTGAATTGGATAAACAGATTGTGTATTTTCTCTGCTGCATGAGAGTAGCCACATTTTCTCACTGTCATGAAGCCTTTCACTGCTCAGTTACACAAGTAAGCACGATAACGAGTCCAAAAACATGGCAGTGACAGCAGAGGATAAGCAACCTGAAGAGTAACAAGTTATGGGTGTAACACACACGAGGAAACACACAGAGCAGACACTTTCAACAGTAAATGTAATATGAGGTGTTTTTCCTGTTTTTTATTTATTTTTTCATGGGCATCTGATGAGATATAGCTGCATTTATCATGGGGAATGAATCAAGGATGGTTGTGAAGAAACACGGCGCTCATTTCGGGAGTCTTATCTCCACTCTCTCTCCTGCAGAACGATGGCTATCATGCAGCAGCGCACAAATCTGCTAAGGAAAGATAAGTGGGCCAGTGGTGAAAGCTTATTGACGAGGGAATGGCCGCTTTTCAGTGACGGCTCACTTGGGGGATTTACCACTCCGGCTAAACACACAAACACACACACAACTCTTGTGTAGTTTTGTAGCATCTCTTATATCCTATGACTCATTCTAGTTGCTTTACACTTCAGCACAGGGTGAAGGACAGATAAACACAGAACTTTACCATGGAAGCAAATGAAGGTTTAGATTATTAAGCAAAGTCACACCAGAATCAAATGATGTTGTATTGACCAGGTAAGAATCACGTATCTTCACATATAGTACAGTAAATGTGATCAAGACGATAAAACGGTTCCTATACACTTTGTGTCTATACACAGTGTAGTGATCCTATTTACATCGTTCATCAGTGGAAAGAAACTAAAAACCAAGCACACAGTTTACAAGTAAAAGAAGAAAACATTAAAGAGAAAACAGGCCCAAAGATCCATGTTTCCGGATCCTTCTCCAGGCAGGCGTCTCATCATGTTAGAAATTATTTAGAATGTCGCTTAATAAAAAAAACATAAAACCACCAGAATACAATGGAAGGCTATAACAACAACTGGGAATCAATTCACTTTCAGGCTTAATATGCTGGTAAAATCAATAGATCCTTATTCTAAAATCTAACAAACAAACAAACAAAAATATCATCTGTTTTCATTTCATTCAGTTCAATTTATTTGTATAGTGCTTTTAACCATGGACATTGCCTCAATGCAGCATTACAGAAGTTTAGAAATGATAAAATTTAAAGTAAAGTTACTATTTATCCCTAACATTTATCTCTTTAGGGTTCTCTCTGAGGGACAAACCAATAAGTTTCTCCTGTCAGTCTTCCAAATAAAAAAAATCACTTCCCTTTTGAGGGAACTGGTGTCTGAAGCACATGGCCAATGTGTGGTCAATTATTGTAGTGGGCGCATCAGCAAAGACCATAAAAGGACATCTACATCATGGCTACTTCTTTGTCTTCAGGAAGCATTTACACTGTATATAGTTTGTCTATATTGTATGTCTTATTGTTCATGTAATCACTCTATATAGGAGCATGGCTAACAAACACACAAAAGATGAGTTCCACCATGTCCCCGCTTTCAGCCAGAGGATGACTTACATGTTTCCATGTTGTTTATTGGCCCAAGGCCTTTGGGGAGACCTTCATCTTTCATGGCACATAAACTGCCTGGTGACTAGGGCAGTGTTTCTAGCCCTGAAATAGCATTGTCCTCATGGTTTGCCCTCACACCTCTAGATCCACTGGGGCTGGACGGCGTGGAACAGCGTGACGGAGTCATCGTCTATACGATCGTCTTCCTCCGATAGCTCTGTTCCCTAGCGAGTATTTGCCAAGACCGAGTCCACCTATTATTAGTGGCTTCCTATTGGCCGGGTTTCATACGTAATCTCAGACATTCACTGTTGTCCCTTACTAGCGCCAATACATCATCCCACATCACTAAAAACAGACAGGCGAGATTATTTATTATTCGAATCAATAACTGAATTTAAATACATGAAATAAGTTCAACTCTTAGAAAATGTGCAAGGATGTGTTTCTTCTAGTTCACTGTGTTTCTCTTACAAATGATAAATCCAGTTGATTTGACGGTAAAATATGAATAAATAATTATATTATATTTCATTTTATATGTATAGCCCTTTTAATAATGGAAATTGTCACAAAACAGCTTTACAGGAATAAAAATTAAATAAATAAAAAAATAATTAAATAAATTAAATAAAAAAAAAATAGCAAAATAAAAATAAAATTAATCCCCAATCAGAGGAAATGCTCTTGAAAATATTTCTATAAAATATTTATTACTTTAATATTAAAACCTTGTTGCATCTTGGGAGGTTATACTGTATATAGGCTACTACAGGTATTATTGAATAAATATGTTATTTGGAATGAACAGACACAAACAAATACAACATAGGGACACTATTTAGGGAGCTGCTTATTCTTTTTCCTTTTAGAAGAAGGTTTTAATTTTCATATGGGCACGAGTCAGATATGAAAATAATAATAATAATAATAATAATAATAATAATAATAATAATAATAATAATAAACACTTTAAAATATACACATATATTATAAAATATACACAATGAAGATAATAGCACTTCGTTACACCCCTATTTTTTTAATTAAATTAAGTTTAATTTAATTTTATTTATTTCTCTACAAAAACATTATGTATTTGACAAACTGATATATTCTAGTTAATTGTTTTCCTATAACATGCCATGTTCTTTTTTATTTTTATTTTTATTAGCTTTAATATATAATATTGTGTATATTATTAAAAATGCTAAAGTTGATATATATTTCTTTTGACCATGTCCAACTATACGCTTTATAGAATATTGTGTTTGCTTAAAAATAAATCAATACATACCACGAATTTCCTAGCATACATGTTCTTAAAATAAATGCATTTAACTGAAGAATAATAAGCGCTTTCTGTATGTAGAACTGAGTTCCAGCACTAACAGTATTTTTGTTTGTGCTAAAAGGATATGTGGAGTCTTATATTGAATCGGGTTACAGCTCAGGGCAACAAAACCATGTCTGTTTTTTTTTTTTTTTTGATAGTCCGGCAGAAAAGTATGAAATATGGGGGAGGGAAATGTAGCAGTTAGATAAGAATCACAGGGAAACAATTCATGCTTGGTTGACTGAGCACCTCACCTTTCAGTGTGAGATGCCGCATTTGCATTCAGACTTGCCGTGCAATCATCTGTAAACATTGCTAAATGAACCTGAATGTCCCTCTTCAAATCGCTACATTATTCATCATCGTATATGCCAAAAAAACAAGCCCAAATAACCAACTAAGAGAAGATCGAATTCTGAAGACTAAGGAACCTGTCTGCTCATCTGTGTGCTCTCAGAGCCACTGAGTGACCACTCGGTGACCCCTTTAATAGGGAAGCAGTAACGAAGACTTCATAACCCTGAGCACTCTGATCCCTGCCCCATTACAGGTGGGATTGTCAACAGCTCTGTGCTGCTGCTGTAGGAACCTGATTTGGCTGTAATAATGAGTGCATGTGTCACTGCGCTGACCAATAAGTGTGGAAATCCAGCACCATAACAGGATATACTGTACATGTCAGGAGTATTCTGATTTATTATACCTAATGTAAACTTTTTCATAAGCCTCGGCTCTGAGACTGATATACCATTTGTGAATCATTACCACAATAGAGGTTTCTGAAATACTGATCCTGAAATCCAAAATACTGAAAAAAAAAATCCAAAAAACTCAGAA
Source organism: Hemibagrus wyckioides (assembly GCF_019097595.1). Classification (NCBI taxonomy): domain Eukaryota; kingdom Metazoa; phylum Chordata; class Actinopteri; order Siluriformes; family Bagridae; genus Hemibagrus; species Hemibagrus wyckioides. The sequence continues at coordinate 8,149,468 of NC_080726.1, forward strand.
AAGAAATACCTAAAATAAATACCAGAAAATACATTAAAAATACTGAAAAAAAATTATATATATATATATATATAGAAAAAAAATGAAAAATACTTAAAAAAAAAAAAATCCAAATAAAAAATAAAACAAAATCAGAAATATTGGGGGAAGAAAAATCAAAAATACTGAAAAAAAAATCAAAAATACAAAAAATTAAACAAAACATTCATCACTCACCATGCTGGGAAGTGACTCTTGTGATTTGTGATAATTTATTCAGGCTTTAAAGAAACTATAATATTAATTACTTAAAAGTGTCATATTTATATATTTAATATTGTCCTTAAATGCCATTCCACTGGATTTTCTTGGTATATTTACAGCCAAAACATTGTTTCAGCATAACATATAAATCATTAGATCGTTAGAAAGTCGCACTGGAATTATGCTACTTCTTGCTTAAGCCGATATCAAGCAAGAAAAACTTGTGTAACCGAGACACACACACACACACACACACACACACACACGTGTTTCAGACAAACTCTGTCCTGTGAATGCAAATTTCTGAGAAGCACTTAAATCCATAGTTATGCCTGAGGTCTGTTTACCGATGCCAGTATTAACTCCTCACAGCACACACACTTAACTCAACTCTGAATAAGGCTCCAGATAAATAAATTGCTGTATGTTGTATTTTTTTATTTTATTTTTTTTTTTAGTTTTGAGTATCTTGACCCATCTCAGATGCTCCAGATGAGGTAGCAGATGTTTCTCTTAGCACTTTAACACCAGTATGGTGCCTGTGCTGTTAACAATGTGTAATCTACAAACTTTTGCACATTTTCACCTGAAGACCGCATCAGAAGCAGACGCAGTGTCATTTCATGGCCATGACAACCACGCAAGTTTACTAGGTCAAAAGTTTGTGTACTCCATGGTTTAAAAATTAAAAAAGGGGGAAAATGTAGCAGAGTTAGAACAGATATGCAGTAAATAATTGGTATTATCAGCCAAGCTGTTTTTCCCCCAGTACACTGGTGTTCCATTTTACTGGTGGATATTTTCAGTATAAACAAATAAATTATTTTATTGTTACAAGCCTGATATGAAATAAGTCAGAATACTGTTGGTTTTCAGTGTGAGATGTTTTTTTACCTCTGTTGGGATAACCTTACCCTAACCCTAACCCTAACCCTTCCACACAATTTTGAACGCCTTCAAATTTCAGCTGCTTATGTACAAATACAGTACTTAGAGCATCTTAGAGAGTGGAAATGGGTTCGATAGCACCACTTACTTTAAAGATAGAAATATTTGTGTGAAAAAACAAATAAATAAACCCTTTTTGTTCTCTTGGAAATTTTCTAGTCGGCTAGGTAAATAGAAATAATTTTGAATACATAAAGTGTCTACTTTCACATGAGACATTATTCAAAACAGTGGACTGTGACATGACAAAATAATTCAATGCTGAATAGTGAACCCCAAAATAGATGCAAATAGATTTCCTTTTTTTCTTTTCTGGTAGTTGTTAACGTGTACCGTGTTTGGTGTGAATATTATAGTTGAGGGCTGCTGAAAGGTATCGGTTATAAAGTGGACACGGTCAGTAGAAAATATCAGTTTTGAACCGACCTTGAATTGTTTATAACTTTTACCATATCTGATTGTGTTTGTTAATGTGATGATAAAGGAATATCAAAGAAACCCTTATTAAGCACCCTTCTGATAGAAATTGTGTTTTGATATAAAATGTGTTCGTCCAGGGTTATGCAAACTTTTGCACTCCACTCTACATGATTGCCATTAATAAAAAAAAACAATCAAAACCTGAAGCTTTGTGGATAGAGTGGGTTGAATAGTGTTGTGGTAAAAATTGGTAATTGTCAGACAGCAAAACAACCACTTTAATGGCAAATTTCCTTCCAGCAGCTACACACTCCGAATAAATAACTAGAAGCAATAAAAACATGTCACAATGTGTGTAATTGACCAAGCCCAACACCTACGAAATGAAACTTGTTATTCAGTCTCTGAAGCAATCAGACCTCTTGTTATTCCGAAGCAGCATTGTCGACGCCAAATCCATCACCGTTCTCGATCTCAAACACGAGTGACGTTTGCAGAGATGTGTAGATGTGCTTCAGAATAAAAGCTTTTTTTTCGACAATTATGGTAGAAAATAGTAATATATTTTTACAAATATAGTTGTAGATTTTGGACATAGAGATTCCAAAGTCATTGAGTGTCATATTTATAACAACAACAACAACAACAACAAAAAAGCACTTGACATTTTTTTGGCCCTGTTTGGATGAAAACATCTTTTTTATCTCTCTCAATGAATCATGCAACATTTGACTGCAAACTAGAAAAAAATAAAATGATAGTAATGTTTTTTTTAGACTCCATTCATTTTGTTTTTAAGTGCAACATCCATTGATTTCATATATTGTTAATAAATATAAATAAAAAACAATATTTTCTTTGATTGTTAATACAGTATAGATTCCTCCGTGTATAAAAAATAAAATAAAATAAAAATACAATAATAATTATTTATTTTATTGGTGCCTCACATTCACTATACACACTGCTATCCTGGAAATGAATTTCCTTTCAGAGATTACTGCAGCTTATCTTATGTTATCTTATCTTAAGGCACATTGCAATCATTCCATATAGCTACAAAATGAAAAAACACAAACATTAAATGAAAAAGTGTAAAGATTATATATATATATATATAGGAAAACACTATTATCCTGGTGTATTCTTACAATAAAGCACAAAAAGACATCCTTCCCCGAAGGCATGTGTTAACTCTCGAAAGCACAAAAACCCATCAGACTGCTGGCATGATCTCACCTGCGGGGTCGTTTAGCAAGAAGCCGAGAACACCAGTGATGTAATCAGCTTCAGAGACAGACGAGCTACTCATCGTACTCACCCCGGGTGTCATCGTCCAGCTGCTCGGGTTGGCAGAAAAGCAAAACTATGCTGCGTTTCATTCATCACTATCACCACACGAGGAGACAGAGACACCGTCCCCACCTGAAACATGAGACCTAATGAGATCAATCAGGTTCTAACAACCTATAACCATAATCAAACCCATTTTTATTTAATCTGTTATATATTTGAATTAAAAAAATATATATTTTATTCAGTCGTAGATCTAAGAATCCACAGTAATAGAAATAAAGAAAAAAACACTAATATTTAAATCAGTCATATTTTTTTAAATATTAATAATGAACATATATAGAAATTAGATCTACAATTTAGCCTTAAGAAAATCCACTGTTATTAAAATATCACATTTCTAGCATCTATCAGACCTTCTTATCAAAACTGAGAGACATTCTGCGTGGTTGAAATTAAATCTCAAGCTAAAACTGCTGGTGACATGAGAGATGTTGAGGTTGAGGTTGAAAGCAAGTAATGCAGCAGAATTCTGGATCCGTTCCAGAGGTCCGATGAAACGCAGGGGAAGACCTGCCAGGTATGATTTGAAGAAGTGCGATCCAGATATGACAAGGAACTAAACCAGCATCTGAGTGGCCTCTGTGGAGAGAAATGTCCGGATGTTCCTGAGAAGCCTTCATGATTGTGTGTCAAATTAGCAGTGCAATATGATGCAAGGTGTATCTTTGACTTCACGGTGATGTATCTGATCATGTGACCCATTTTTTATATGTCATTTTAATTATATTTAAAAGTAAGGCATTTCTGTAGATATTAGTGATATATATTGCAGTGGATGATGAGTGCTTTTGGATGATTTGAACAAACGGTGTAATTTGTTTACACAGTTTTAATGGAATATTTCAGAATAAAACACAACATTTCGAAGGGAAATAAAGAATAGGGTAGCATTGTCATCTCACAGCTTCCGGGTCACAGGTTCAATCCTTTTGGTTTGTGCAAAGTTTCTGTTCATGTTCTCGCATGCAGAGGAACTTCCAGAAGTGCTTAGTCCATATGAATGCATATATCTTGATACTGGATCTGTAGGTCATTGACTAAAAATACCACCAGTCTAAGCACGTTGTGGGGAAGTAATACAAACACAGACGACAGAGGAATTTCTTTGAATGTCGTTTGAAGACTGACTCAGCTGTTCAGACATCTAGGGGAAATTTATTCAACCATCTATGTGCCAGAACAGAGGAGAGTCTTAATGCATGCCTTCCTTGTACCAAGAAAGATGCCAGGACCTGTCAAGCAGAGCTAGAAGATTGGAGGGAGTGTGAGACAGTGCAGGGTGTGATAAGTACTTTGAGGTAAGGCTGGTTCTCATCTGTTTTTGGTTTTGAAGGCAAGCATCAGTGGGTTAAAATCTGATTCAGGCAGCTACCGGAAGCCAGTGGAGGATAGCAATAGGAGGTGTGGGAGAACTTTAAAAAGAAGAAGGTTGACAACAAATCATGCTGCTGCATTCAGGATCAGCTCCAGAAAAGTCGAATGGTGCTCAGAGGCAAACCTGACAGAAGTAAATTGCAGTAGTCCGGTCTCAACATGACATTGTGGGTTTCCCCCATGTTTTGCTACATAAAGTAGGTTGATTTTTTATTCTAACCTGTCCCTGTGTATGACTGTATGTGTGCATGGTGCCCTGGAATGGACTGGCAACAAAGTGCTTACTGAATTATGATGATGGACTATGATATTATGTTCTATTTAATACAGATGAGTCAAGCACAGTATGATATCACAGCATCCTGTAGAAATGACCTGGCTGTTTAGTTAAAAGGTGTATGTAAGAAATCGAAATTTATTAATAAAAAAGGAATAAAAGGAAGCCAGAAGAATGTTGAAGTGGTACAATTTTCCTGGCTGAATGTGTGGGAGGGCTGTTTATACCCAATGGTTAAGTGGTGAAATTCTCTTAAAAATTCGATCAGAACAGTTGAATATAGACCTAAGTGGGCTTGTTTTTGTTTTTAATTCTACAGTAGAGTTGCCATTTCTATAGATTCATTTTTGATACCATGATTGAATAAAAAAATGTAATGTAGAAATCAAGTTCTCAGTTAATGTTAAAGCAGGGCGAGTTTTTTTTTTTTTGCAAGCTTAAACTCCATTGTTAATTTTTCTAAAGATTATTTTAAGTGGGTCTTGTGCAACTTTGGGTATGTCTGAAAGTTCCGGACTGTCGAGGTTCATGTTCTTCACTTTGTGCTGCGGTACAGTAATAGCCTCTGTCAACACTCTGCATGCAATTACTGTGATTTTCCTTTTTCTACCTCCTCCCATTCAGGCCCTCAGAAAATTGTTGGAGTCCACAGATTCAGCTTAGTGAAACACAGCTCCAGCTTCCTGACGCCCACAATTCGAGATCTTTGGCCCGTCTTTGAAGAGGATTAATTTGTGGCCACAGCAGCTTTGGCACGTTACCGTTTGAGCACGCACAGCGCTAAAAGCGTGCTAATAGTTTCTGTAGTTATGCGTTTCTAAGTTTAACTTTCTCAGCCTTGTTTCTATGGCAGCATCACAACAGTTGTCATTGAAAAAAGAATACGTGATAATTACTTTGTTAAATAGTACCATGGAAAAAAAAAAAAAAAATATGGCTCATTATGAAGAGCTGCTCTCAAAAATATCTTCACACCGTCACCTTCAGCAAAAAGTTTTTCAAACAAAACTCTTTTTACCTTCGTGTTCTCTGACAATTAAACTCTCACTGATATCAGCGAAGTAAGTAAGAAACAACCTTCTGGCATCCGTCCATCTCTCACTCTAACACTTCACTCATATTATAGATTTTGTGTGCGCTTATTAAGTTCAGGATCAGTTAAACCTAGTCTGTGCCTCAGCAATTAGAAACTTCTTTTTGTTTTGGTTTTTTAACACAAATCTGCTCCATGATTAGCAAAAGATATCATGTGTGATAAGAGGACTGGAGATACAACTTGACCATAAAGGTAGTATTAACATCTGGAGACAGTTGTGTCTCAACACATGGACCTAAGAATAGTCAAGTGCCAAGAAACTATCTATAATGAGTTAGAAAAATTAGATACTTCAGAACGTTAGGTGAATGAAAATTAACTATCAAGAAACAAACATTTGCTGGCACTATATTATTTTCACTTTAGTTTGTTTGTTTGTTTATTTATTTATTTATTTGTGTCAATTAACGTTTCTATGTTGCTGTAATGATTTGGGCATTTGATGTAATCAGTGTTGTAGCAAAGGCAATGAGAGATCGAGGTCACACAAGATCAAAACCCACCTTTCACAGTTACAGTACATACCTTGAATCAGGGATTAGAATTGAATGATTTCTCACTTAGCTTCTGAATAGAAATGATATTTTTATGGTCCTGGTCCAGTGTCCCATAGCCTTATCGTTAGTTAGAAGCTGGTTAAAATGAAATAGCTAATTGGTTCATAATAATCTGTACATATGATGACCATAAAACCAAATATATTTTTCAAATAAATAAATAAATAAATAAACAATTCTGCTATCACCCTATAAATAAAAGAAAGAAAGAAAAAAAAAAAACTAATTACATCTATTTAACATCATATCATTCCAGCAGAATGAAGCGATAAATTCTGGACTGAAATTTAGGTCCACTGTGAAAATGCTTAGGATTAGGCTATGAAACAGAAAAAATTAAGCACTTTGAGATATTGTTTAATAAATACTGTATATGCTGTAAATGATGTGTCTGTCCAGTATGGTCATTTTTCAGGTAAAAGATAGAAACTAAAGCTAAAAGATGCCCCTATATTATACCACTACCTGAGTGACACGGGAAATCCTTTTCTCTGGGTCATATGTATGTACATGAGGAGTGTAAAATGTGACATCCAGAAAATGAGCTTGTAATATGTCCAGCATTAAAGTTCAATTTACAAAAGCAGAGGCTCCTTATGAAAACTGTGCCTCGAGCCACCTACTATATCTCTTCAGCATGTGGCACAAATTGCCCTCTCTCCATTTTACACAATCCTGGAGATAAATTTGCCTTTAGCACTGTATATGGGAACACTCTGTAGGTGTACAGTTACAGACTGTAGCTCATCAGTTGCTATGTTCAATTTGTCAGCTCCTGTAATAGGTCCACTTCTGACCAAAAGTTTTGTTTTTTTTTTTTGGTTGCTGGATCATTCTCATTCTCCCTTTTTCTGTGCATCAAACAGGGTTGGTTACATTTCAAATCCAATATGCTGCAGTACAGAGCTGAAGCACTGTCACGGTCCTATCACTTACACACCGCACCATATACCTCCTCTCTGCAGATATTAAAGGCTTATTGTGGAAATGCATTTTGGGGAATTCTGGGTTCATTATTGAGCCTGGGATGTCTTTCATTCTGTGCAAGTTTCTTCTTTTCCACTCCATGCCTTAGATGAAGCTGTGTTTGTCTTTGCATAGAGCATGCACTTTCCTTATTGAATTGCACCACAATAAACAACCTAGCCCAGCGTGTTTTAAATATAGGCAGGGGAAGGATCTAGATCTAGGGATATAAACAAAAGCCTCGGGAAATATTTTAGATTTTAACCCAACTTGCTCTGAATGGAGTCATCACCGATCGTCACTGACAACTTCAGTTCCATATTGACTGACAGCTAACTCCTTAGAGGGTAATGTGCTTCCTCTGGCACACACAAAACTATTCACCACATATTTTCTTTCAAACTGGTGCTAATACAGTGTCACACAGCAGATGAACATGTTGGTCAGAGCTGCTATTCTGTATAGATGAGCTTTCAAATCAGTCAAGAAATGAGTTTGATGTTCAATCTCTTTACAAGTCAAAAAAAAAATGGAATTTGCCCCTGTTTTGTTGTGTTCATATGTTCAAGATAAAAATATACACAATTTGTTTGTGCTGTTGTGCAACAGGACCCAACACTCTCTCCATGCAAATGAAAAGGAAGGGCCTTGATTATTAGTTACGTTTATAATCAGGATTAAAACACAATTAAGGAAAGGAAAACTTTGTCAATCATTGGCTACATTACAACGCCTGATCCCGATAGCCCCGAGTCTTCGCCTTGAGTCCTGCCGTCTAGTCTCCGTCTCAGTCCCTATAATATTTTGCGCAAACAATCTCTGGTCATAACAATTTCGAGTCACAAACAACTTCTAGTCACGCATACCGAAGGTCAGAACCTCGCAAAATGTTTCCTTCACGATTTGTTTTGAAACTTTGTCATGTCACAGTCTATAGTGTTGATTGATGGCTCATATGAAAGTAGTGCTTTAAGAATTTGTGGCTTTCTCCTTCTTTTTCAATAGCCTACTAGGGCCAATAATTTCATAGGAAAGTTCTAAACAACTAAAAATGCTGGTAATGTTGATATCTTCAGAGTAAATGTTGATATCAAATCCATTTCTGCTCTCTCAGACGCTCCAAGTGCTTGTTCCTAAGACAGTGTGATGCAGTAGCACTTTCGTCTGTCCAGCTCTCTCATCTCCTAATCTGTACTCTGGAGCTGATCAGTTTCCAAAGCTTCAAACTTTATGTAAATCCCACCATCAGTGTCATTGCGCTTATCGTCTCATAGATCGCTAACAAGCCGAGTGTCTGCCATAACTTGGTTGAACTGTGTTCGGCGTTTGCTGTCTCCACCACCTGACATTTGATTTCTCATGAATATGACATTGAACGTTGAGTGAGAAAACGTCCTTTTCGTAATTGTTTTAGAAGCCACCAATGAAATCCTGACCATTTGACATCATTAAAATTTGTTCACCTATTAAATGGCACTGTGTCTGCGAAAGAAATGTAATGTTATCACAGGGCACCTACATCAGAAGCTCTACTTACTCACTAGGAACTGAAAATACAACGAACCAGCACCCGAGTAACTAAACACAGCACAAGGTAAATGTGTTGAATTTGTTTCATTGTGGAGTTTTCCTTTAAAGAGCCACCAATCAAGATCTACCACAAACACAATCACATCATTGACAAAATCTCCAGCCGTTCCCGGGTGTGTGTACAGCACTGCACCAAAACAGCAGGTCAGTACAGAGAGCTCAGAGCAAAGACGGAGAATGGCGGTGACAGGAACACCTGTACTCATCTTGCTCCAGCCGGGGCAGCTGTGAGAGAAATGATATTGATATTACCATAGTTTACCTCCCTGTATAGTGGAAAAACGGCTTGCGATTTTATCCGCAGGAGCAAACAGGGGGAGGGATGTGATTCGTTTTTAAAGAAAAAAACAAGTAGCGACTATGAAGCCTTGTACTTCTATTTCAGTAGAGAGAGCGGAGCTTGTTAAGGGCACAGCTGGTGGGCGAGCTGCACCTGAAACAGGGGCTCATCATGAGCTGCAGGTGCGGCATGAGGGAGGTTGGTGTTTTGATTGTTTACCTCTTCTGGTGAGTTGTTGACATGAATTTTGGTGAAGTCTTTCCAAACACCATGTAAAAGCAAAGGTGTTGCACCATGTCTTAGTGCTGTGGTGTTAGCTGAGAAGCCAACAACAATACATGTCTCTCTTCCATCTGTTTCTATGTGTGACTTGTCAGGCCGTCTCTAACCTGTGGGTTAATGGAAAACCACTACAGCATGAACAGGTATTAACTGGGTGGTGAAACATAACCAGTACATGCATGGTGTTGGTACAAGTGTATCAGGAGCTGTACTGTTACAGAACAGCGTTTCTCAGACTTTTTGGTTGAAAGAAATTTCCACAGATCTCTCAGCACAGATTTAATGAGCTATTTAAACATTATTCAACATCTACAACATATCCAACATTCGACATCTAGAGCCGAGTTGACATTGCTTATATGGTTACTTGCTTTTCTGTTGTTAATGTTTGGTTGAACGCCATTGAATTTTATTGACCAGTCACTTAAACAGGCTAATGCTTACATTATTCATTCCTTCATCTTCAGTAACCACTCCATCCTGGTCAGTGATGTGGTGAATCTTGGACACTAACTATGTCTTAGAGGTGGCACTGTTACTCTTTGTGCCACCATGACAACCCTAATAACTATAAGAAGTTGTTAATAAAAACAACTTTTGTAATGATGTGTTGTGATTTCCACCAATGCAACTGAATGTAAAAAAATAAAAAATAAAAAAATCATGGACCATCTGGATATTCAGCATGCTGTTGTCCACCAGTGGACAACAGCATTTCTTAGACTTTTTTTTTTTTACAACTAGAAGAATTTCCATGTTGGTCCATGGTCAAACTAACAGATTAGAATCCACAATACTCAATACAATACTACAATACATAAAAATGGTTTATTTTGTCCAGTCAGCATTCTTGCCAGGAGTGATGTTTGCATGGACATATTTGGACTGTTTCTCAATTCGGGGCAGCAGATTTGCTGAGTGTATAATTGTCAGGCTATGGGATGAGTTAAGTTTAACTTTAACCTTTGCATAATTGCACAATAATTAATGTTAGATTCATTTGGCTGTGTTGAACAAATTTCCACTAGCTAAAATATTGTTTTTGCAATGTACTGTAATTTAATCCACAATTGTTACCCATTATTAATTTGTTTTCCACATGTAGTGTGTGTTTTTGTGATGGGATTTTCTGACCTGATTAATTAAAATCACATGTTAATTGTTTACATTATTGTTCACATGAGATTTTGCACATATAGTTCACATGATTGTTGATTTTTTCTCCTCAGGGATCTTGGCATGAACATCTTCATTCTCTTCAGAACCCAGTGTTGTGGTGCCACACCCAGCCACCCACTTACTGTTTCAGCTTCAGGATTATTGTGCTCTCACTCCAATTAAATCCATTCCACTGTGGCTGAGATTCTGAAGAAATCCTGATGTGATATAGAGGACACCTTGCCAACCACATTTCATTTGTTCAATCAGAGCAGAAAAATCCCACTGCTGGCTTAGCAAAAATGGCATATCAGTGACAGACATATACCACTGTGCTGCCTACACTCATTATTATGATGAACAGTATCAAGACGAGCTTCTGAAATTTGCCCCTACCAGTCCTACAGGGCTGCTGTCTGTAGACTTCAGCTTCAGTAAGGAACTGAACTCGACTGTCATGTGTTTGGGCGATACTGAAGCTCACAGCCATCCTCAGATACAATCTCAAATAACAAGAGTAGGAAAGAAGTAGTGTAGGAGTGTCAAACTCATTTTAGGTAATAGGCCCAAGTGATCTGGAAAAAAAAAAAACCCACTCAATTTAGTAGACGATAACGCATTAATTCTACCTCTTTAATATGTTCATTTATCAGAATTTATCGAGAATATCTATTCTCACTGGACAGATGGGATGAACATCATCTACTGTATATCACCAACAGAACAATTCATTACAACACCATTCATCCAACCTCCACCTATAAATTATAGGTTTCCCCACACACAGTGTTTCCATGGGTGTTTGCACCGCTCCACATTGTGTAGTGTTAAACCCTGGAACTGAATTGGATTTAATTGGAATTCTATCACATTTTTAGCCCGGTAATGAAGACTTACACATCAATAGCAAATATGTGGATTAGAGTTTGCAGTCCTGAGCTTATTGCTCAATTCTGCCCCAGTTGTACACCAGAGACTTCAATTCAATTACAGCTCACAAGACGATCATTTGGAAAACTGGTGGGCCAGAGCAGAACCTTCATCTGACTGGTTATGACCTGTGAGCTGTATGTTTGACAAATTTTAGACACAAGCTTTACATTCTTAATGATGGCATGAGCACCGACTCTTTAAGGAGGGTTATTATAGTGGTGAAAATAAATCAGTGACATAACTCACACCTTCATCAGCATCCTCACTCTCAGGCACTTAACCGTTCTATTAGACCACTGCCAACTTGATGTGGATCTCAAACCTACCAAAACAAATACACACACAAGCACACACACACACAGAGAGAGAGAGAGAGAGAGAGAGAGAGATGCTTATGTTCTAGCTATCTCTGAAAACACAAACAACAAAAAAAATTATCCACACATGAAACTCATTTGCATTACTACCTAACATAGTGATTATGACTAATATTAAGCTTCACAACAATAGAAATCAACAGCATCTTTAAAAATAAATAAATAAAATAACAGCAATTATGGCTGACTACCAACAAAAAAGCAACAAAGAACAAAAAGAATAATTAAAAATCTGCTGACATTGAGTGCAAAAACACTGTCAAATCAAATACATTGCCAAACAAAAGAATATGTATTAAAGTACTACTAAAGCATTTTTTCCCTGAATTTGTTTACTGGATCTATAGAATATGGGAGGACTTCATCTAAACACCATAGGTTTCCCCATAGTGTGTGTTTCATAAATACATTATATTTCAATGTCCCTAAAAATTCATGAACCCACACCTTCTGACCAATCAGAGATTTCATACTACTGCTGTGGTACATTTTTCAACAGCCTTCCAACACTAGAGCTATTTATGGCTCCCTGAAGGCTTTACATTGCCCACGCATCATCAAGGCAAAACTTAATCACACATAATCACAAAAATTTCATCTGAAAAATTACACCCGTCTCAGTTAAAAAGCTTTTTCTTGAGTTTAAACACTGGTCTTATTCTTCCATTATAAGTGAGTTTCAGGTCAGGCCTTCCATTCTTTCCATACCAGGAAGTGTCAAAGTTCTTGTTCATAGTAATCATGGTAATGAAATGCACTTAATCAACAGGTCCTGAGGTTCAGTAGCTCTGTAACAAGCACCAGCCCAGAGACCACTCTCAGACCAGTGCTGTTCTACAAGCCAGTATACACATCAGCCCACTTATCACAGAAAGACTTCTACTATCAGGAACACTGGCACTGTGAGACTACAAGGCAGAGTAAATTAGAGAGCTATCAGGCCCTAAATAGCGAGAGAGTCTCCTTACTGTCAGAGACACAAAGCAGAGACAGATCCTTAACAGGTACAGACCTAATGCTCATAGTCTAGCCACTGAAAGTAGCAGAGAGAGAGAGAGAGAGAGAGAGAGAGAAAACCCTGACTGTCCAGAGAAGAAAAATTATGTGTTCACTCTGAGGTCTGTGCATCTGGCTGTGATTCCTGTAAGCTTGACATCTCAGGAGCGAGAAGTTTTACAGTGGAACCTCAGCATATGGATTTCCCATAAGAAATAATGTAAATGCAGATAATCTGTTCCAGCCACCATAAAATATTACCAATATGAAGCGTATGTAAACTTACAAAGAACTGACCCATGTCAAGCATTCCATTTCAAAGGACCTCCCAGGAAGTTGTGCCACCAATCATGGGCTAAAAATAGGACACGCCACCAATCTGTCAACAAAAAACCCACGGAAAATCATGTAGCTTTTGAACGCATGCTGAAGGCAACATTGGTATTATGGGTTGACTCTTTCCAAACAGCTTTCACTGACAGCTCCGGGACGTACACAGAACCTAGCTGGCGTTTGGTTTGGTTCGTTTGTTTGCCAAAAATGCTTTGCATGCCAATGCATTTCTTGCGAATTTTCAATTCTTAAGGTGAAAGGCAGGGAATTCATATGCTGAGGTTCCCTCTGTATATGAAATTACACCGATCAGGCATAACATTATGAGCACTGAGAGGTTAAGTGAGTAACACTGATGATCTCCTCATCATGGCACCTGTTAGTGGGTGGGATATATTAGGCAACAAGTGAACATTTTGTCCTCAAAGTTGATGTTAGAAGCAGGAAAAATGGGCAAGTGTAAGGATTTGAGCGAGTTTGACGAAAGGCCAAATTGTGATGGCTAGATGACTGGATCAGAGCATCTCCAAAACTGCAGCTCTTGTGGGGTGTTCCCGGTCTGCAGTGGTCAGTATCTATCAAAAGTGGTCCAAGGAAGGAACAGTGGTGAACCGGCGACAGGGTCATGGGCGGCCAAAGCACATTGATGGACTTGGGGAGTGAAGGCTGGCCCGTGTGATCCGATCCAACAGACGAGCTACTGTTGCTCAAATTGCTGAAGAAGTTAATGCTGGTTCTGATAGAAAGGTGTCAGAATACACAGTGTATGATGGGTCAGGGCTGTTTTGGCAGCAAAAGAAGGACCAACACAATATTAAGCAGGTGGCCATAATGTTATGCCTGGTCATTGTATCACTGCAATGGAAATGATCCAGAGTCTCTGCAAAGTCAAAAGCCTAAAGTCATATTTCTTCCATCTTCTTTCCTGAAAGAAAATATTCTATAAGTATAACTGAGGCATACAAATGATTAACAAGAAATTTTACACTTGCTGGCAGTGGAAATATCCCCACTGATACTGTAAACTTCAAGATCTTCTTGTTGATAATAATAATAATAATAAAAGTATTATTATTATTATTATTATTATTATTATTATTGGCATCTTGCTTAATAAAATCATTTAATACACCAAAGTGCTGTTGAATTCTCAAAGCTGATTAGTCAGGAATTCATTTGTTTGTTTGTTTTTTCATAATATGACCATTTCTGAAATCGTTTTGGTCCACGGCAAAGTCATTTTGCAGTTTCTCAGTAATATCAGAAGCTGCATTTTTTCTTTTTAGAAAGAGAAAGAGACATGCTGTTGAGGGAATACTGTTTATACTATAATATCAGAGAAATGTACTTGTTTTGTAGATGTTCCATTAAATGTAATAATACAATAACTGGTATGGCGTGTCATTTCTTAATGAATTATATTAAAGAAATTGGCAAATTGCTGTGAGATGAGAAGAATGGTAGACTTTAGCTGTTTGGGCTGTGGTGCAATTGGAAAATAGCCACACTGTTAACAGTATCCTCTCTTTACATTACTGCAGCACAGAATCTTGCTATTGATTAGTTTTGTCTAATAGCACTTCCTGTATATATTATGATTATGCCCGAATCAACACTGAACTACATTACCCATCAGCCCCAGCATGTCACATGTCCCCAGTTCTAACCTGTTCTAAGTTATCCCTAATACTGTAATTACCCCTAGTTAAGTTCTGGTTAAGTTCGAATAATTACCCCTAGTTAAGTTACAATCACCACCTCTACAAAGTCATGACAGAAAAACTCATTTGTATGACTCATTTCAGGACTACAGGAATACTGAATTACAGCCATTTATCTCAAAAAATTTAGCTGATTTGAATTGAATTAAGAAATTTGAGGGAAAAAATAGACTAGAGAGAAACACATAGTGAGAGGGGGAAACGGAGAGAAACATTAATAGAGAGAGTGAAAAATGATGGAGTTAGAACACAGTGATACAGAAGGAATGATGTGGAAGAAAGAGTGAGAAAGAGAGAAAATGAGAGAGAGAGAGAGAGAGAGAGATAAGACAGGGAGTCCAGGGTACAGAAGAAAAGGATAGTAGAAAGAGACAAAGCGAGAAATGGTGGAGAGTGAGTTTATTTTTCTTTCCCGCTTTGATTACTTAGTGACAAATGAAAGGGAAGTCCTTGGATGGAAAGACGACTGAAACATTTAATATCTGTACGCTTGTGGAAGACTCTTTTCATGGAAAATGGCATTAAATGTCAAGAAACATGATGGAAGCGTAGCTAAGCTGAAATGCATTACATGTCGGAAGAGTTGTTAATAAAAAATTGTTGTTTTTTTAAAAAAAAATGCCTCGGGTTTTCACCAGGTCTGTTTCTATTTTTTAAATACCTGAGAAGTATTTTTTTAAGCAATATGTTTGTTCTTTATTCATGATATCGAATAACCTCAAATGCCAGGCCGTGTATCATAATATGAACCATAGTGAGATTTAGTGTATCTGAAGCACATTTTACTCATCCTACAGTAAACAACAACAACGAATCCTGCACGGTGTATTTATTTTATACTAATTCAAATTGTATTTTTGTTTTGATGCAACAATTTCAATTACTGTCAAAATAAAATGGTTCAATTACCGTGAAAAAAAATAGTAATATTTTTTTTCTCTTAGAACCTGCCTCCATTTCTGCATATGTACATACAGTATAATAAAGCTCTGTTCCTTTGACCTCGCTTTCAAACACCATTCAAGGCTTGAAAGCCCAGTTATAGAGCAATAGAAACAAAATTCCTCCCATAATGATTCTTTTACAGTAAGAAATTACTCCATCTGTAAATACTGTTCATTATGTTGCATTACTGCATTTCTTCTTGTTTAGTTTTCAGAAGCACAGAATGATTTGTTGTTGCTCACAAGAAAATAATTGGGCTGTGCTGGGTGCTTACTGATTCAGACTGAGATGTCAGTGGAGTGAAGGGGCATTGAGTGTCCATAAAATAACAGACATGAGGCCCATTCAAACACAAACAAACCTTCTTGGACCATGGACTGCTTTCCAAACATGATTTTACAGCCTTATAATACTTAACAATACGACTAGACCTGTGCTGAGACCATGGGTTAAACCATTAAGCACAGTTTATATAAGCTCTGGAAAAAAATAAGAGACCACTGCTCAATCTCCAGATTTGAACCCTATTGAAAACCTCTGGAATGTCATCAAGAGGAAGATGATTACAAACCATCAAGAAAAGCTGAGCTGTTTGCTTTTTTGCAAAAAAGAGTGGTATAAAGTTCCCCAACAGCAATGTGAAAAACTGGTGGAGAGCATGGAGCCAAAACACACCACCAAATACTGATTTCTTAATGGTACTTAGCCAAAGCATTAACACGATTTGTTTACAAATGATTGACTTGTCAGCAGTTCACAAAAAATGAAACAAAACTGTTCATCTCACCAATACATGCACCTGGAAGAAAAAAACATAAGAAACTGATTATTTTGCAAGTGAACATTTTGTCCTCAAAGTTGATGTGTTAGAAGCAGGAAAAATGGGCAAGCGTAAGGATTTGAGCGAGTTTGACGAAGGGCCAAATTGTGATGGCTAGACCACTGGATCAGAGCATCTCCAAAACTGCAGCTCTTGTGGGGTGTTCCCGGTCTGCAGTGGTCAGTATCTATCAAAAGTGATCCAAGGAAGGAACAGTGGTGAACCGGTGACAGAGTCATGAGTGGCCAAGGCTCACTGATGCACGTGGGGAGGCTGGCCCGTGTGATCCGATCCAACAGACAAGCTACTGTTGCTGAAATTCCTGAAGAAGTTAATGCTGGTTCTGATAGAAAGGTGTTAGAATACACAGTGCAGGACAGGTCAGGGCTGTTTTGGCAGTGTGTGTGTGTGTATATATATATACACACACACAACATCTTAGAAAGTGTTCTGTTCACAAGGGTGGGTTAGATACTCTTAAGTAATTCTCTTTTATCATTTCTTCCACAAAAAGCACAGCAATGAGGCAGAGAGCTGCAGGTCGTCCTCTTACAGAGAAACTGTGTCAGTAAGGCACAAAACCGGAGCTGAGAGATACTTAACCCCTGTCATCTCAAATATATCCATTAGGGGCTGGCTCAAACCCCAAGGATGTGCAGCCCTATCCATCACAATCTGACCAGGCGGCTGTCGTCCTACTGTAGTCTGAGCCAAGTGTTCCCGCTGCCAGCGTAAGACAAACTGCAATATTCTGTTCCGCATACTGCATAATGCAGACACAGTACACCAGTAATGCCTCTGTGTTTAAGCCAATTTTCAAACCAATTTGCAATTTTTTAAATAAATAATCCAGTTTAAAAGGACAGGTTGTATTTTTCGTGTTTCTTCATACATTATAAAATTTTAAAGATGCTTACTTGCTAAATTGTGATTCTCAGTATTGCCTTCCACTGGGTTTTACTAGTTTCTTAATTCCGTCTTGTGTTTGCATGCACTATGTGGACAACTGAAACTTACCCCCTTGCTGAATTAATGTTGGAGGCACATGACTGTCTTGAATGTCTTGGTAAATCAAGCCCCACTGAACACTTTGGGGGTGAATGGTGACTGCACCCCAGGCTTCCACACCTGTCTTGTCATCTGTGCCTGACCTCACTAATTCTCTTCTAGCTGAATTAGTGACACAAATCCTCACTGTACAAACTTCTACAAAGCTTTCCCAAAAGACTGGGGGTATGTTATAGCAGCAAAGGGAGAACCAACTATAAATTAATGCCATGGACAGGAAGAGGATGTTCAACATGCATGTCATGGACAGGTGATAATGTTTCAGACCCCTCGGAGTTGCTAAGTTCCCAGAACACACAGCAGGGTGAACCATGAGGTAGATAGATTAGAACAGCAGAAGTTCCACTCCTGTGAGTCATGAACAGGAATCTTCGGCTACAGTGGGAAACCGGACAGTGGAAGATTGGAAAAAGTCACCTGTTTATTTCCCAATAAATCTGTGAACAGAAAATTGAGGGCACAGTCGTTGACTTGCTAACCATGGGCGAGTCTCAATTTAATTGCCCTTTCGAGTCAACATGGGAACGACTCAATCATCTCAATTTAGTCTGGCTCTACAACACAAGTCTTGTCTTGACTGTGATGCATGGAGACTGAACCAAATCAATCTCTAAACTGAAATTTGACATTTCTAAAGTGTTCTGAATGCCTCCACTGCAATCACCACAATCCTCAGAGCCAGCCACCATTTATATAAGTTCACATGGTCTGCAATTGTGTATGAAGCACACCCCCTTTCATAGAAATGTCATGTCCATGAGGCCTCAGCTGGGTGCTTATCCTCCATTAGTGCTCTCAGTGATGAAAACCACAAGGCCACACTGCTGCTTTTACACACCTGAGTCACCAGCACAAGGCCATGCTGATGCTGACAGGCAGGATCAACATCATAAAAAGGACCGAACCGAGGTCATCAAGTGAAAGCCTCTCGCTTGTCCAGTCCTCAACCATCAGAGGACTCAAAAGCTTTAGAGTAGAGCATTAATAAGAAGGACAACCTGTAGAGGATCTCTCTCAACACTCATTTGAGCTGTCTGGTAAGAAAGAAAAAAAACAAAACTCTGTTCTGTTGTCTGTTTGAGATACTACTGGACTAAATTACATCTCTACAAGAGGGCTCATTAATCGAGATTTTATTAGGGGATAAAGAAAAAAATCCGTCTGCCACAGATTAATCAGTGATTTGATTTATTTAACAGGAAAAATCCCACAAAGGCCAAAGCTTCATTTTGCGACTGGGCCTTCTGAGTGATTCATGAGTCGCCTGTGAACATTAACAAATGGCTGACTGTATTGCATAAGGTCACACACACACACTTGTTTTCATGGTGTCCTCAGTTAATGGTTATTATAGCACACTAAGCATATTGACATTCAGTGGAGAAAGCGCTGTCAGTGAGAAGACCTTATCTTCACAAGTTGGCCCCCAATTACAGAAAAACGGGGCAAAACTCGCATGCCGTAATAACATCAATTGACCCTTGAACAGCTTAAATGCCACAAACTGCAGAGTCCTGTTATGTAAATGATGTAACATAGGGGACACATACTGTAATCAGCTTCAGAACAGAGAACCGCATTCGCCCTGTTTGCCCATCTGCTCAGATTGTGATAACATTTGCATTCTTTCACGGTGTACCATATGAAACCAGTACGCCTGCTGTGAAACCTCAAAACCACTCTTCCCGAGGAGCTTAATCAGGGATGTGTACATGCTTGAATGCACCGTGTACAATGCTTTATTTTTTGGCTGTAGCTTTTGATGATGCTTTATACAAAGAAGAAGGAATAGCCAGCAAAAATAATATGATGACCAGCAACACAGATGGTTCCAGGGATGGGCCAGAGGCACAAAACCTGTCACTGAGCCTGCAACCTGTCACACCCAGCCTGCAACCCTTCAAATGTGAAGTGAGTTGACTGAAATACATCTTATATGTACCCATGATATCTTTCTGTAATCATATGGTAGTAAAAGCAGTTCTCAAAAGAAAAAAAAAAGCATTTTCTTAAAGCTGTAAACCAATTCTTCCTTTTTCCACAAGTAAGAAACAAAACAGTGATGCAACGATAATATCAAAGTGAGTTTGCAAAATATGTTTAAACTATCTTGTCTACCCTATCTATCTAGTTCTAACACAATTATGTAATCATATTCAAAATATTGCATAGTTTGGAGAAAACCTCTTCTAAAAAGGACGATTGGCCAGAGCCTGACCCCCCCTTGTGGAAATGGTCTAGAACCACCAGTGACCAGTAGAAAGTAACAAAAGGCCAAAATGGTGAACACATCTGGGTGTGTTCTCAGAATAAAAAGCAGCAGGATTATCTGTATGGCTCAACCCTGGGTCTCCTCTCAGAGCTGAGACCAATGTCTGCATGTAAAAACTCACCAGTCTCAATATTTAGGATGCAGCTGAATAGACCTGGCTGAATGGTCTCTTTATCAGTCCTGAGCTTCTTTATTACTATTAATTAAAAATGCTATCAAGTGTGTTTCCTTTGCCACTGTGCAATTCACTCTGACAGAGGTGTGGCCTGAATGCCTGTCTGTTTAAGGGAAGGAGGCGTGGCCTCTGTGCTTATTAATCACAATGAAGGAAGCATGGTCTCAGTGCTTGTTATTCCCAGTGAAGGAGGTGTGGTCTCAGTGCCTGTCTATTCAAGTGAATGAAAAGTGGCCTCTGTGCTCATGATTAACAATGAAGTGGCATCAAATGTGTACAGCTGTATCTAGTTACTAGCACTGAAGAAGGTGTGGCATCAGTGTTTGCTCTTCCCAATGAACAAGGTGTGGCCTAAGTGCTTGTTCTTTGTCATGGGGTGGGTGTGGCCTCAGTGCTTGTTCTTCCTAGTGCAGTCGGCATAATCTCAGTGCTTGTTGTTCCTTGTGAAGTAGGTGTGCCCTCAATGCTTGTTTTTCCCAATAAAGGAGGAGGGGTCTCAGTGCTTGTTCTTCCTAGTGAAGGAGGAGGGGTCTCAGTGCTTGTTCTTCCTAGTGAAGGAGGCATGACTACAGTGCTTGTTTTTCCTACTGAAGGAGGAGGGGTCTCAGTGCTTGTTCTTCCTAGTGAAGGAGGCATGAACACAGTGCTTGTTTTTCCTACTGAAGGAGGTGTGGCCTCAGTGCTTGTTCTTCCTAGTGAAGAAGGTGTGGCCACAGTGCTTTTTCTTCCTACTGAATTAAACGTGGCCTTAGTGCTTGTTCTTCCTAGTGAAGAAGGCATGGCCTCGTTGCTTGTTCTTCCTACTAAAGGAGGTGTGGCCTTTAGTGTTTGTTCTTCCTAGTGAAGGGGGTGGGTCATCTGTGCTTGTTCTTCCTATTGAAGGAGGTGTGGCCTCAATGCTTGTTCTTCCTAGTAAAAGAGGCATGACCTCGGTGCTTGTTCTTCCTAGTGAAGGGGGTGTGGCCTCAGTGCTTGTTCTTCCTAGTGAAGTAGGCATAACATCAGTGCTTGTTCTTCCTAGTGAAGGAGGATTGGCTTCAGGGCTTGATCTTCCTAGTGAAGGAGGATTGGCTTCAGGGCTTGATCTTCCTAGTGAAGGAGGATTGGCTTCAGGGCTTGATCTTCCTAGTGAAGGAGGATTGGCTTCAGGGCTTGATCTTCCTAGTGAAGGAGGATTGGCTTCAGGGCTTGATCTTCCTAGTGAAGGAGGCATGGCTTGTGTGCTTGTCCTTCCTAATGAAGGAGGATTGGCTTCAGGGCTTGATCTTCCTAGTGAAGGAGGATTGGCTTCAGGGCTTGATCTTCCTAGTGAAGGAGGATTGGCTTCAGGGCTTGATCTTCCTAGTGAAGGAGGATTGGCTTCAGGGCTTGATCTTCCTAGTGAAGGAGGCATGGCTTGTGTGCTTGTTCTTCCTAGTGAAGGAGGCATGGCTTGTGTGCTTGTTCTTCCTAGTGAAGGAGGCATGGCTTGTGTGCTTGTTCTTCCTAGTGAAGGAGGCATGGCTTTTGTGCTCATTATAGTAGGTGTTACCTCTGTGCTCACAGGCTGCTACACATTGGATTGGATTGGATTGGATTGCTGCTAAAATATTGAAGTGTAAACTTATATTTATTAATCTGACATGTTTTATTGTATCTAAAATGAGAAGCTAAACATTCTTACAGTGACTCTACTCTATGGCAGTCCATTCACTAGGTTTGTAAATATTCTTAAACATTTTAAAACTTCTTAATTCTAAAATTTTATTTTTGTATATACTCTGCTTCTACAGAACAGAACAGCTACACTGCATCTCTGCATTCATTCTACAAGTCTTAGGATAACTACAAGGGACTGAATACCATTCTTCTGATAGTGGTGATGGAGAGAGTGGGCACAACATTGTTTCTGATCACTATTAATGCAAGTTATTAATATTTCCACTAAGAAAGATTCAAGTATTTATACACTAGCTGACTGTAGTCAGTCATGTGTTACCAGTTAAGCAATGCCAATGTCAATTAAACGCAGAATGAAAGTTGAGTGAAGTGAATTTAAGCTGAAAATTGTTTATCAAATGGCGAGAGCATGGAGGTTAAATAAATAATCACCAAGACAGGAAGCTGTTTTACAACACAGACTAGTTGAAATCACACATTATACTCAAGGGTAGCTGAAAGAAGCGATAATGAAAACAAACATTGCACCAATGTCTTATCAATTAGCAAAAAGGTTGTGCGTTAGACGTGCCATTCCTATGCTTATGTGTATGTCTGATTAAATGTTGTATATGACAAAAATTGGACCTAATTCCTGAAAGATTTCACTTTAGAAGCTCACAACCTTCCAGTGATTAAGCACAGGACCATAGTTGCTGAGCTACACATTTACTTTGTATGCCTACCAGGCCAACATTAAAAGATATTTAAAAAAAAATATTTTAATTAAAAATTGTTGAAGAAAGTGAAATGAAATTCACATTCTGTAACTTCAAGTGCCTTGTCTTTATGACAGAATAAATTCCCTGAACACTTCAAGCTCATCCGTCCTCAAAAAGAAGTACATTGCCAGAAATAATAAATGATATGAATTTCTTTTAATTATGAGAAAAATAATAAAAGAAAAAGTACACCTGCAACCACCCACAAGAAATGTTTGAAATTTCTCTCATCAAATCAATTCGATGTGGCATGTTTTTTTTTTTTATTTCCCCCTTTACATTTATAAAAATAGAAAGCCAAATGAGTCGAATAAGACCTTTCTTTCTGCTCTGGGGATCAGCGAAGCCACCAGCTTATGAGCATTAAGGTTAAATATGGACATCAGACAAGCAGGAAAAAATGAATGTGACATTTAACGTAGAGGGCAGGTGTGTGTGTGTGTGTGGGGGGGGGTATGTTTAAGCAAGAAAAAGCAAGTGGAGAAGTAGAGAGAAAGGTAGGTACGAATACGGAGACAGAGAGACTAAGAAAGTCACAATGAGAGCTAGAGAGAGATAAAGAGAGGTAACAGAGAAGGATGAACAGACATTAGAAAACAAAGACAAGATGGAGGTCAAAAGACAAAGACATTATTTGGTGTCATGAAAGATGCAAAATGAAGACATACGATGCTATTAATTAATTAATCGTGCCAGATTTATTTAGTAATAGTCACCTCAAATGGCATTGCATAGATTTTCCATGTATTTACAGCCTAAAATATGAAGCTCAGTGTGACATGTTGTGGTTATATCAAACTGTCAGACAGTGCTACTGGACTTAATATAGTTTCCTGCTCAAGCAAGAACAATGTCAGGGACAGAGGGACAGAATCAGGCATAACTGAGTTGTCCACACACTCCACCCTGCATGTGTAATGTCTTCTGAATTGTTGTGAAGTCTGTAGCTTGGTCTGAAGATTTATTCATATTTATTTGTATTAAATCCTCACTAACACAACTCAAAATACAGCCCATAGAGTGAGAGTGAATTATAGCAGCGAGACAGCAGGACTTTATTTCTTCATCAGTGTGTTAGGTGAAAGACCATTGTTACCTCTTCTTCAACATCTATTTTCTTAATTAAAATAATTGATGGGATTGAAATAGCATTAATAAAGCCTTGAAATAAAGGTCATCCCATGGAAGGCACTGTCCCTCCACCTGACCTTAACCAAGCCTCATCAAATATGACAGCTCACCGCCCACCATTTCTCTCTCGCTGTGGATCTTCACCTTGTGTAGACCCAAATCAAATTATTCGTGGTCAGGTGATCTGAACGAGGACTATCGATTCACATTTCTCACCATCACAGCTTTCAAGCCACAGAAGGATGGATGTCTTAGCCACTTGCTTCCTTAATGTGGCTTTTAATTGTGTTTTGTTTGCTTGCTTTGTTCCTCCCGTGGTTATTAATGTCAGTGACATTTGCCTGCTGATTGCTCGTGAGACTGACATCCTCCCACACTCCTCCCTCCATCTTCCCCCCACTCCTGTCTCTCAGGTACGCTGTGTTCATTACATCAAGGTCCTTCATCAGATCAGCCTCTGACTGCACTATACCTCATAGAGTGATATGGAACTGAGGGATCTGTGCTTTGCAGACACAAACTCGCTGTGATGACAGAAGTCAGTAGAATTGAAGAAATTTTTCTCTAAATTTGTGCAAGCAGTTTTCAGAAAATGATCTGGCAACGCCTCTAAAACTAAATGTGCTCCGAAAAGAAAAAAAAATTAAATAATATCTCAATCACAAAGCTGTTGTGCCTCATATCTTCCAAAAACAAAGTTGCCTTCAAATTGTCATTGCAAAAATTTGTCCATCACACTTTGGTCTCACATAAGTGATGTTATCCAATAAAAAAAGAAATATGGCTGATATTTCATAAAGAAATAGTTTGGCAAAAAACAAAATTTCAGTACAATTTTCTCTTTTTACTCCAAATCTAGTCAATCAGCCAAGACATGTCTGGTGTCCAAGATGTCCTTCAATGATTTCGTATTGGAGCGATGAAGCTAGTGCAGGAAGTAATAGAAGCTTGTCTTGTCCAAATCTCTTCATAATTATCTGCATCCAGTTCTCTAGTAATGTCCCACAGAATGTCAGTATATAGATAGTAAGATTTGCTGTAATCTATAAAAATGCATAAATCTTCAACAGGCAGCCGAATACTGTAAGGTTATGGGGCAGCCATCTTGGACAACCAAAATAATTTTTTTTCTTTAGCATAGTTTAGTTCATTCATATAAAGGTTAAAGGCAGAATGGTGCCAAAGAGCTGAATGTGGAAAATATAGAGTTCTATTATGGGTTAGCTCCATGAGATAGACTCCTATTATGTGGTAGCTCCATGAGATAGGCTTGTATTAAGGGTTAGCTCCATGAGATAGACTCCTATTATGGGTTAGCGCCATAAGAAAGATTTCTGGGAAAAAGTGGAAGCTCAGTGGTTAAGGTGTTGGACTAGTGATTAGAAGGTTATGATTTTGAATCCCAGGTCCCCCAACCTGCCTCTGCTGGGCCCCTGAGCAAGGCCCTTAACCCTCAATTGCTCAGTTGTATAAAATGAGATAAAAATGTAGGTCACTCTGGATAAGGGTGTCTGCCAAATGATGGGTTAGTCTCGTAGGTCTGGCGAAAAACTCAAAAGCAACCAATGGGTGAATATTTTGTACAATATATTTCACTAAACCATTACTTGCTGTAAGAAGACATTTCTCTCCATCACTAATCTACTGAGTTTCAGTTATTCTGAAGGCCACAATGAGTGCCATGAAACTATGAAGCTTTGCAAAGTACATCAGGTGCAACTATGTGTAACTATTGTGAATCATCAGGTTACCTGTTTCCAGTTGTCTTCATTCTCCCAGTGTCCTCATGGGGTTCTTCTGTGTTCCACAGTTTCCTCCAAAAACATCAGTAGAATGATTGGATCTAATCAGGTGTGAATGAGTGTCTGCCATGTGCCTGTGACTGAAGTGGAACCCCAACCAGGATGTATTCCCATATCTTCCCCAATGTTCCCATGTCCCCAATGGCTCCAGATCCACCATGATGCTTGCAAGGACAAAGTGAGGTGAAATCTATAAACCTTAAGAGTTCTTGGGTTGGTCACTCTGGGGTAACTTTTAAAAGTTATATCAGAGATGGTTTCAACCAAAAAAAAAATCTGTAACAGTCTGAGACTCGAACCATAAAATCACAGCACAGCTCTCCTACTGTATAAAGCAGTGCTTTGAAAATGTCAATCATACTAAAACCAAACTGAAACACTGTTGTATCCATATGTCCTAGGACCATTTCTTTTACCCCTGACGTGCTAACAGTACACTGCTTTGTTTGCAGGAGCTCATAATTTACACGTTTGATGGCCGCAAAGTAACGGGAGCCATGACGGTACCCGCTGTGAGACTTTTGTAGCTTTAGTAAGAAAAGTTGCTGTGTTTTGGAATATTTTAGTTTAAAAAAAAAAAAAAAAAAGATTTACATTTTAACTTGAACAAGAAAGAATTGCCACAAAAATGAATTTTAGTGAAAGTGTACATCAAAATCCTTTCTCATTCACAAAGAAAATGGCCCAGGGTAACAGCTAATCAGAGAGATCTCAAAATGGAAATCTTAATGTTTCTGACCAAAAGGCGGGAGATAAAAAAAAAATGCTAAAAAGTATATATGCTACAAACAATCTGTTTTTCCAAAGCATGAACATGATGGGAGATTGGTTGTAAAATGTGTTGCTCATTTTTTCCAACAAAAAATATTTCATTTTTGGTTACGTTTTCGAGGACAGAGTGTGTTTTTGCTCAGTGTAATGAATTGGAATGGTAGTGAAATTGTCCTCTATTTCCTCCATCTGAACGCCTCTTTGTACTGTGTGAGTCATCTTTCCTCTCACTTAGCTCTCCATCATGAGACTCCCGAATTCCGAATATTCACTTTACAGAGAAACACATTACTTTGCTTTAAAACAAGGCTGTGAATTAGCACTAATGTGTGTGTGTGTGTGTGCACTTTCAGAAATATATGCCTCTTATAAAATGCATGTACAGCGGCTGTGATGTGGACGCTGAGTGACTGTACAGATCATACTGAGAGATCAGAGGTGCAGGGTAAATTCCTGTCCTCTGCAAAGATTTTCTAATCAATAAATGAATGAACAACGTTAACCTTTGCCCTCTGAGAGGCACTGTTAACTTTAAATTGCGAAGAACTATTTGCTCCTGAGGGAATAATAAAAGATGCAACAAAACCAAGCTGAAGGTTAGATTACCCTCAGAACGAGAACATTCTTCATCACTTCCGAAGCTTAAGATTAAAAGCTCTTGTAACACAGCCTTACAGTTTTCCTTTTACTCCAGTGTGTGGCTTGTCTGAACCACATCCTCAAAGCAGGACTAAAACATTGCTCTGATTGCACCTTAACCAGATAAAGTCCACAATCCCATGTTCACTATGAGGTTAGATCAGTTCCAGGGATTTTGGTCTCAAACATAACCAAGGCCTAACCAAGAACATAAGCCCCAGGAATAGCCCTCTCCAATGTTCAGGGCCTACATAGTGTTACATAACAATACTTTGTTTACACCTACTGATTTCCTCCCACTACCTGCAATTATTAAACGAGGCAAATTTTTGAGTGTTACAAACAAAATTTGTGCTAGATACAGTATAATGGCTGGTCCTGGCATTCACAGCAATGTTTGCTTATAGTACAAGAGCTTCAATAGGCTGCTAATCTTGCATTGGGATATGGAGAAAAAACACACAAGCCGTGTTATAGTGAAATATTTACACCATATTAAATCTGTAAAAAAACAAAAACTTTTTTAATTGATTGATTGATTCTGGTCCAAAGATCCAAAGTGTTGTAGGCTCGTGGTGTGTGAATGGGTGTGTGTGTTTGTGTGTGAACACTTTTCAGTGCTAATGATCCAGAAACTCTAAGCATAGTGCTTCATTTTTATGTTCTTTTTCTATTCCTGGGCTTTTCAGTAAAAAAGATGAACCATGGGAAAGATTTAGTAATACGTGTTAAATCCTTTTACATGGAGCTTTTGAAGCACTACTCGAGGACTGCTGTAATATTTCTCACTCAGTATTTACACCGGAATGCTCATGCATGTGTAGCGCAAGCAGCTCTCTATCAAACACACGCCGCTTCCCATTCTGTTTTATAAGCACTACTTGTGGAATCAACGTGAAACTGTTCCAAACGAAAACGATCTTTTCTGGTTCTAGCTACCTCACTACTCAACCTTTCAAGTGAAACCTTTTAAGTGGACCATGGGACATTATTATTTTTATTTGCTGCATCATCTGTGTTCACATTTTAAAGATCACAAAATGTATAAATTATGATTTTGAGGATCGCAAAAAGTAAAATGGGCGAGTAGGCATGCTTTTATAGCTTGATTGAGACCAAACTGACAAAAAGGTTAATAAAAGAAAATGATTTCTTGAGAAAGAAAGTAAGAAAGAAAGAAAGAAAGAAAGAAAGAAAGAAAAATAGCCAAAATGTTTCTTTTTCTTTACTAAAGGTAGAGTTAAGATATTAAACATAGATACTGTATATCTTTACAGATCAGGACAAAAATAAATTAAAAAAAATGATAATAAGGCTTTGTTTAAACAGAAAATGCAGATTTTATTAAGGAAAGAAAGAAAGAAAGAAAGAAAGAAAGAAAGAAAGAAAGAGTTGTTTACTGAGGTTACAATTAAGATATAAAACCAGATATATCTCTACAGATCATAATCTTTCTGTTAATTAAAATATATATTTTTAAAATAATTATTAATTATTCATTTTAAAATCTTTAAAATAAAGATTTCTAATATTTCTAACATTTCATACTTCAACCTTGTGGCTTAAAATACACACAAAAAAAATGCCGAAACCTCCAGCATTTCCAAATACATTTAGCTATAGTTACACAAGCTCATGTCTCATGCCTGGCTCTGTGGTCATCAGGAGGTCGCTGAAAGTGACCATTAGTACTGACATGACTCAAACAAGTGCAAGCTAAGAGTAAGACACAGACATACACTTTCTATATACAGCTCCGATATTAAAGCCATGTATCAGGGTTCACACATTGTCAAGTCTTCAGGGTTTACAGCTGCATAACTTAGTTTGGAGCTACAGCTACAAGGCTAACATACGTATCTAAGAAATAATAAAAGCTTATAGCCACCAGATTAGCATTGTGCAAACTCTAAATCTTACACCCACCTCAAAAGACATGGGCTTAGCGATATAACTTTGTGAATATAAAAAGAATTGTTCCGTAAAATAGCAGAATCATGCTTGATATAAAAATTGTATAGAAATTACTACTTGGATGATATTTAACTTATAATTCCACATTAAATTTCAGATTTTTTCTTGTCACTGTTTATGTAAAAAAGATTTTTAAAAATGCAAAAATTTTTTTGTAGAGTTTTTATTAAACATTAATGCAGTCTGCTGAATCGGAGTTGTAAGGCTATCAACAGCTTTTTTTTCCAGAACAATCCATAATCTTCCCCAAGATATATTGTTCTCTTTGTGCAAGTCGAATCCATTTTACATAAAAAAAAATAAAGTCCCAAATGTCATCCTCATGCTTTGTGCACCTTTTCTGCTTTCATCGTTTTTGAATTTCTACAGGTTGCAAGCTTTTGGGAAGACGCAATAAGGATCTTCTCTGACCTTTCTAGATATTGACTTACTCAAGGGAGAGGGTCTATTTTTACTTGCTGATTGGTCTTTAGTTTTTCACGGTGGGGCTGTGAGGCCTCCACGCAGCTCACATGCGCTTGCTTTGGAAAGATCCATTAAGATACACAAAGCTATTTAACCAAGCAGTGTCCTGCTGCAGATTTTCTGCTTTTGCTACCGAGCTTCATTTTGAAAAGGAAAGAAAAGCGAATGGTATGGCAGAGAAGGAGGATAATTTAGTCTAAGGGTATTTGTTTTACTATATTATGATAAATTAGCTCTGGGTTCATTTTTACTGTATTATGTATACTGCGACTAAATGCGTCAGATTGCGCGACTTACTCTTCTATTTGCACGTTATATTATGCTTCATGAATTTAGTCATGAAACCGGATGAAACTGCAATATCCTTTTAACAAATATGCAATCAAGCATACAAACCCCAGGCAAAAAAGACACGGCTAAAATGTCCAATTCTCCATTATGCCTAGCAGATAATGGTGCACAGGCAGCAGATAATGACTTGCCCTTTGTGTGGTTAGAGGAAAGAGGCCAAGAAGCAGGAAGACTGATAAGTCTTATAAATACTGTTGACTACATAATGACAGGAAAGTCCATATTGGTAGACAACAACATGCCCGCTTTAAATTATACATGGGATAATTTGGCTCGGGCAAATTAAATATTCATGGGGAAACAAAATGCATGGAGCATATTCCGTATGCCTGTGCCGGAGCACAAGAGACGTGTGTGTGTGTGTGTGTGTGTGTGTGTGAATATCATGACAGATACAGATTCTATTTAATTCACATGTAAAATGGCAGTGGCTCATCTTTCTATACAGGAGCATGCTGTACATATATATATATATATATATATATATATATATATATATATATATATATATATATATATACAGGAAATGGTGGAAATGTAGGAATTATTACAGAGATGAAAAATTTTTAGGAACTCTCCAGAAACTGTGTTTAGACCATTATCCTGTTACTACTGAAGCAAGGACACTGGTCATGAAAAAGCCCAGAGGACACATTTAGGCCACGAAATATATACAGTAGAGTATCTACACAAGAGTGTTTTTAAATGCAGTCTGGTGCCACTTAGAGTTCAGGGGAGAGTATCAGGAGCCCAGTATTTAACAAATCTCTTTGTAAGGTAAAAGAAAGAAGCTTTATGGACATCCCACACACACACACACACACACACACACGTCTCTTGTGAGTCTCAAGATCTCCATGTTCAATCTCTTTCACACACATTTTATATTACAAAATGAAACAATGACATAATGCATACTATACCACAGTGCTGCTGATTGGTCAGAAGATGGTGAATATTTTCTACGACAGCATGGCATAAACGATAACTTACACCAGGACGTGTACAGTGGACACTCCACAAATAAAATAAAATAAAATAAATAAATTAAAATAAAATAAATGAAAGAAAGAAAGAAAAAAGAATTGTTGATATGGTTTTTTCTTTTGTTTATTTAGAATTTTATTTTATTTTAATTTTTTTTTTGGAAGGATTCTCCAGTGTCAGAGCTTTGTAACAGTCAGAGGTAAAACTGCAGCTTTAGGGTTTTCAAGATTCTTTCCAAATCTTCATCTCTTTGTACTAAAAGGTCTAGTGCTGGTTTAGACTCTATTACCCTTATTACTATCTAGAAGGTTGTGATTTCAGGTCCCAGGGCTTCCAGTGAGCCACTGTTAATCCCCTGTCTCACAACTGCACTGCTTTCTGCTTGGACTGGATTCTGTCCCACTTGAAAGTGTATAAAAGTATCATTAAAATCAGCTCTAAGTAATATGTGTTTTATGCCAGCTATTTAAAACCAGTCATTAACATGGTGGTGATAAAGAGTGGCCCCTGCAGGCTAGTGTTCCTGATCTCAGATTGATGGCTTCGATTGCGGCTCCTGGTAGCGTTTCATTATTTAAGCACAGGGAAATCTGGGATATTGTAAGACGCGGTAGTGAAAGTACAAGTGCCACACAGTGGAAGGAGTCTGATGTCATTTGTGCAGTCAGCAGCCTTCAGGATGATGTTATAAAAAATAGATAAACGCGCACACGCATCATTATAGCACCTCTTAATGACTTCCTCATTATAGCAACAAATTGTGCAATGCGCAGTATAGTTAAAAAGACAATTTTACAAAGCCTGAACCAATTTATTACCGCTCTGTACGGTTCTGAATTCAAGAACTCGCTCAATTATTTATTTGCATTTGTTAGTGGCCTTGTGCTGTCTGTAAATGAGGCGCAGTGGGAGGTCAAGCTGAACACGACCCGCGGATTACGCATGCAGCACGATGCCCCCTGTTTCTACAGTATCAAAGAGCTACAGCCCCATATTAACAAAAAGATATCAGCAAAGCCATTGTAAATAGGAATATTCTACTAATTTGCCCCCAGTGGAACAACCCAAGCATGCGAATATCGTGTCCTTTAAACAGTTGGAAGAACGCAAATTTCTACAATTAAGGAAACGATTTTATACAGTGTTCCCTTTATCTGTAATCTTATAGATTAGATTGCGATACATTTGCGTTTTTTAAAATGCGCCGGATCTACAAATAATAGAAAATCTATTTTATAAATGCTTGATAATGTTTTTAGTATTTTCTAGTTGTTTCAGACGCCATCATTACACGATATAAATCAATCTTAAACAAACTATTTTTGTGAAATAATCTGCTCATTGTGTTTTAGCTTAGGCCACAGGATTTACTGCACAGATCACATCATATATCTTTAACTGGGTCAAAAAGATCCAAATCTAAGAATATTTCTGGACTATATTCTACTATTTGTTCTATTGGCAGATTATTTTACTAATATTCATGCTTTTATTTCTAGAAAGAAGAACATAAATTCCTGGTTTTTGGTAGAAATTTGTCTTCAAACTATGGGAAACAGGGCAAGAAGGGACAATTTGTGCTATTTTTTATTTTTTTTTTAATTTAAAAATTAAAATAAACTAATAAACTAATAATAATAATAATAATAATAATTTGTTTGTTTGCTTATTTTTCATTTTATTTTTAAATGTGTGAATACAATGCTGAATGCTATCTGATGCATATATACTGGTGTGTGTGTGTGTATAATGATTTCCATTACTTGTTAGCTACATAACACTTGTAGCTCTGCAGCAAAAGTAAAGAAACAAACATCAAACACCAATCTTGCCTGATTAAGCACATTTGAGAGAATGATATATGCTTTTCATTGTCTTGGCCGTCCATTTAATCTGACAATGCTGCAATTTGACAAATAACAGCTAAACACTTGTTTCCACAGATGGAGACACAAAATGTTGCCTTTTATCAGAAGCACAGCTAATGAAGACATGTTTGAGGAAACAAGGCTGTCCCAGGAGCTCTGACGACTCTGACCTTGATTCCATATAAAGCCACACATATGCTCCCCTCCCCTTTAACATGTGTGTGTGTGTGTTGTGTGTGCATGCATGAGTGTGTGTGTGTGTTTATCTTTGTGTGTGTATGCGTTTGTGCTTGCGTAAATGTGTGCTTGCATGAGTGTGTGTGTACGTGTGCGTGTTTGTGTGTGTGCGTGCATGAGTGTGTGTGTGTGTGTGATTGTGTTTGCTTGTGTGTGTGTGCAAGTTTGTGTATGTATGTGAGTGTGTGTGTGTGTTTGTGCTTGGGTGAATGTGTGTGTGGAAGAGTGTGTGTGTGTGAAAGAGTGTGTGTGTGTGCATTAGTGTGTGTGTGTGCGTGTTTGTGTGTGTGCGTATGTGTGTGTGCGTATATGTGAGTGCGTGTGTGCGTATATGTGAGTGTGTGTGTGCTTGAGTGTGAATGGGTGTGTTTATGATTTTGTGTTTGTGTGTGTGAATGTGTGCATGAGTGTGTGTGTGTGTGCGTATATGTGAGTGTGTGTGTGCTTGAGTGTGAATGTGTGAGTGTGTGTGTTTATGATTTTGTGTTTGTGTGTGTGAATGTGTGCATGAGTGTGTGTGTGTGCGTGTTTATGTGTGTGCGTATGTGTGTGTGCATGTGCTTGCTCATGAACAATGCATGAAGTGGTAAGACACATCTTCAGTACAATACCCTAAAGACAACATTCTCTTGCTCATATTTTCAGCCTGCTACATCTCCGAGATGAAACAAAACCAGCTGAAACTGTCACTGCGTAACAAGCAGCGTGCCGAGAGCCGACTGCTCGACGCATCACAACTTTGCACACAGCTATTAGCTTGTTTCAAGGCAGTGTCAGCAGATGCTGTCAAAGCACTTAGTGCCTCTAATGTGTATCAACCCTGTCTCAAATCACTGTAGGGAGGGGCGTGGAGTGTACAGTAAGTGGTGGAGGGCCACTTGGCGAGACAGCTCTCAAAGTCCCTATTTGTTGAAGACTGGAGAATGCAGGACAGAGTCAAACTAAAGTACCCTTGAGAGGTGTCAGATCTCTGAGATACGTACACGATAGAACTATCCCTTCCCGTACTGCCTCTGTCACCTTAATTACTTCAACCGTCTTATATACGGCCAATTAAGGCTGACGGTGAATCAAAGGAGCAGCCCATTCAGCCTGCGAGCCAGGACAGCTTAGAAGAAGGAACATTTTTAATGATCAATCCACCTTTACACACTGCTCTATTCCTGAGGAAAAGAAAGAAAGGGGGAAAAAATAGTACTTCAGTCAGAGGTGTGACGGGGCACAGAGTAAAAAGAGGAGTTATTTCTCATTAGCGCTTGTCATTTTAGCAATGCGCTATCGTCCCTGACTTCAGTTAGCTGCAACATCAGTTTGACAGCAGACACCAAAGGAAGTTTTAAGCTTTGAGGTAGTCACACTCATATAAAAAAAAAAAAAAAAAAAAAAAAATCAAAAAGATGATCTTTTTTTTTCATGACAAAGGAGCATTAGTGCAATGCAGGTGGAGCTGGAGCTGATTTCCTGTATCAGCTGGAACACGTGTGCATTCTTTTGATCAATTAACATGAACAATGCTCAGGAAATGTAATGTGTCATGATGTCATGCAGTAAAAGTGCAAAAAGTATCACTCGATATACTGTACCCTATTCACTAATATCTGCATCACGAGGCTGCACACCATGCCACTTGATCAACAACTGTGAGTGTATATTTACCTGAGATGTAATACATTTCGAAATAGTACACAGGAAGCTGTGTGTGGGTGGAAATGCACAGAAACTTGATTAAAAACAGAAAAAAATAGAATTCTGATTTACTAACGAGGTCTTCGGAGGATTGCTGTCTTGTCCATTTTATACCTTTGCTATTTACATTTACATGGAATTTGATGCAACCTGATAATCACTCTGGGAATAGCAATTGTGCATGTAAATGAATACATATGACAGATATGTACTGAATTTGTAGAACATAATGTGCACTCATGTCCATCCATCTATCCGTCCGTCCCTCCACCCATCCATCCATCCATCCATCCATCCATCCGTCCGTCCGTCTATGCTTCCATTCCTCCATCCATCCATCCACCCATCCATCCATCCATCCATCCAACTAATAATCCATCCACCCGTCCATCCGTCTATGCTTCCATTCCTCCATCCATCCATCCACCCATCCATCCATCCATCCATCCAACTAATAATCCATCCACCCATCCTCCCGTCCATCCGTCCGTCCGTCCGTCCGTCCATCCATCCATCCTTCCAACTAATAATCCATCCATTCATCCTTCCAACTAATAATCCATCCATCCATCCTTCCAACTAATAATCCATCCATCCATCCTTCCAACTAATAATCCATCCATCCATCCAACTAATAATCCATCCACCTGTCCATCCATCCATCCATCCATCCAAATAATAATCCATCCACCTGTCTGTCCATCCATCCTTCCATTCATCCATCCATCCATCCATCCATCCATCCAACTAATAATCTGTCCGTCTGTCCGTCCTTCCATCCATCCATCTGTCCATCTATCCATCCACCCACCCATCCATCCATCCATCCATCCATCCATCCATCCATTTTCTGCTCCTCTATACCATGGGATTCAGAGAACAGGGCAGAGGACACCCTGGACAGGGTACCAACCCATCACAGGGCACAATCTCACACACTCACACACTATAGAAAATTTATAGACACCAATCAGCTTACAATACATGTCTTTGGACTGGGGGAGGAAAGCAGAGTATCTGGAGGAAACCTACAAAGCATGTTAAGAACATGCAAACTCCACACACACACACACACAGGGTGGAGGTTGGAACCAAACCCCAAACCCTCAGACACCCAAGGTGAACATGCAACATATTATCAATCTCTTTAAATCTAAACAGGACATGGCCACCAGAAATATTTAAAATCACATGTGAAATGGCATGCAAACATTTCTTTAAGCCTACATATCGTTCCCTCTGGCTGCTCACATAATATAATACTGTACAATATAGAATACAGAATATTCTTCACCACACACCCACTATTTGTGTACACAGTTTGTCCCTTTGCACATTTACTACTATTTCAGACAGTCAGGGAGCTCATGTTTTAGAAGCTCAGCAGTGTTGGAGTCCACTGTATTTTTTTTTTTAATCCAAGGTTCTGTAATGTACTATTTAGGGTGTTTTCCTGGCTCTTTAGCTTCTGAATTCACTGTGTCCCTAAACAGGATAAAGCAGATACTGAAAGTAAAGATCTTAGATCAACACAATAGGACCTAAAACCAAATCTAAAATCAGCATGGTTATATCTTTATAGATTTTGCCTGAAATTTGCAGATAGATGCTATTACACCAGCTTCAAGTAAACTATTGTAGATTTTCTGATTCAGAGGCGTTTTGGTTTGTTTGTCTGTTTTTGCTATTGGTTGTTGACTGGGTTTCAAGCCCCAAGCTGCCACCTTTGGGCCCTTGAGCATGGCCCTACACCCTCACCCCACTCTCCATCTCCAGGAGTGTTTCATCATGGCTGACCATGCTCTGACCCGGACCCTCCAAGGTTGGGATTTACAAAAGAAAGAATTTCAATCTGCAGTAATGTATATGTGACAAATAAAGGCCACTTAACTAAATGTCATAATACAAATACATTAAAACTGCAATGTTTTCAATCTAACAACCAATTTTACACTGTGCAACCACCTTCACTCTCACATCACTTAACAAAAACAATGCATTTACACAGGAAGTTGCATTGGGGGTATTGCACTGAAGTGTTTAATTAAAATAAATCAAAACTGAGTGAGATAATGTCTTCTGAGATGTAACCATAGCAACAGTCATTTAATGGTATGGAGGACCAGGACCAGAAAGGTGCCTAAACAAAATAAGGATGCTTTTTGTTCTATTTCATATAAATCAGATTTAAGCATGAAAAATGAGTCTAAAAACCAGTATATGTTAATTGGATCTGCAGGATGATTACATTTTAATTTTGATAGTCAGATTGCTACAAAGAAATGAGAATGGGGAAAAAAATAACTAAAAGAAATTATAAAGGCTAGAAAAACCTTGGGATTTAGTTGGCAGGTGGCAGTTAGTAGTAGTGTATAGCTCAGCTTTGCATTTCAGAGGGAACATATACCACTGCAATTTAACATATAGATTGAAGTACATCGCTAGATCAAATGAAATATGTTCAAGTTACATCAAATCAGTTTCCATTTTGGTTATAAGATGTTGTTCTGAGTCAGCCCAAGAGCTTATTTTTTATTACAACCAACTGCCATTAAAAGACAGAAATCAATGAGCTTTTGATAATACTCAATCTAGAGTTTGATATCTGAATTTATTTCACTAGTTAGTGTCTCAGAGAGTCGACAGTGTAGCCGTTAATGAGGAACACACTTCCTGGCTCAGTTATGATATGCACGAGGTCCGTGTCCGAGGCCAAAAGACAGCGCCTCCTGTGATGAGCATGGCAGCAGCTCACGCTTTGAAGTCTGACATTATTGGTGCTTAGGAAACCTGAATCTTTCATCAAATCCGTGGCTCTGCGCAGTGGGGGAAGTCCCGTTTAGAGACGGCTTCAAATCAGCCTCCACGTCGGGCCGCTAATGCCTCGCTTTGCGCCAGTTCACTCCAGCTCTCTGTGATGTGACACCTACCATTCATTTAATTATTTCTCTTGTTGCAAATAGACATTATTTGAATCCAGCCATTAAATGTACCAATTAGTCACCCATTTAGTCATTCGGCTACGGCAGAAAAGAGACAGTCGGTTTGATACAACAGCCTTTAAAGCTAAAAGCAATTAAAAATAACAGCCTAGTTCACTGTTACGACAAAGTGTGCTTCAAATAACTAACGATATTTGTAAAGGAAGATGTATGTGTCTAAAAAAGATCAGAAAGATGCTACACTGATGCCAATTATCTTTTTGTATGCAGGGGCACAATGAAGTCTGTGCTTTGTAATGTTTGTCTGAATATTACAGCCATGAGCATGATGGGGAGGGGAGCAGAGTTAGCCATGGCCATCTCCATCAGAAACATTTGCTCTTCGTAACAGAATAGTGCTTATGGTCTGATTATTACTATTTTGAAAGCACTAGACTAGAGTAATATATTCATGTGCATACAACTATTTTTAGCAGTCCAAAAGAAATCATTCGTTCAATTCAAAGGTTGAAGAATATTTACATTTCCATATATATATCTCTCCTGTACACCTTACATGTAAACTGACTCAAACCTATGCACATATGGAGCGAAATTTAGCATTGTTGTTGTCATAACAACGAGAATTGCACGAATCCCGCTCAGCTTTTTAATCACACTGCTCGTCATTATAATGAATATTAAAGTATTTTCCTCTCAGGCAAAACATCATCTAAGCGTGATTTTTAAACACACAGTGTGAAGCAGATTTTCTGATCATAATAAAGTTGCTTAACTTTACAGAATGGCATGAAATTCTACAAATAAAAGGGCTCTGGTTGTTGAAATAAAAAAAAACATTAAATGCAATAAATAAATAAAAAAAAATCCCTAAAATATAAAACAGACATGTAAAACCTTTAGTCATCTTCCAACATGGTACCTACACGTATCAGAGGGCTTAAAACTGTACATTTTTCGTGCTCATGCTGAATTTCTAGCGAGTATTAAACACACAGTAAATATTTACTACGGCTAATTCACATCCCAGCGTCCGCCTCAAAATATTAATATCAATCAAACCTCTTTAAAGGTGCCCACTGTGACCTAATCATAAATTGTTTATGCCGTGAAAAACATCTAGTGTTAAAAATAATAAATGATTAAATACATACTGTATATTTAGGTGATCACAATACTGACTTCTCACAGCAAAACAATAAATCTGGGTCTTAAATCATAAACACATTTAAAACCTTATAGTATAGAGCACCTCTCATTACAGATACCTACAATTTACATAAACTTAACCTCCACTGTACAGCGAGATTAACACTGATATACCGGAAACTGCTGCATTTACAATAATGAGTACGATAAATCTTACATCGTTTATTGTGTCTTTTTATATCCATACTGCTTATTGTTCTTTAATCTCTTATTTCTTGGAATTTCTATGAGCTTTTTAATGTCTACATATCCTGTTTTCTTGTTTGCAGGAGTGTAAAGTCTATCAGAGTTTAAACATCAGAGTTCTGCTTTCTGTCACATTTCTATTTGACTATATAGGCATGCATGTGTGTGTGTGTGTGTTGGTAAAGAGTAATCACATACCAAGTCAACACTATTAGATTGTTGCTGCACAGAGACACAAAGCCCATTTCTGTTGTTTAGACCGTTATGAAAAAACATCACTATTGTTGATATTTTTTTGAACAGGTTCCCTCCCGGAATTTGGCTGATTCTCTGGAATGACTGAGATAAATGTTAATTATTTCACGTGTAATTTTTCTATTCTTGATTGCAGTAGAGTTCATTTGGCGTAATTGGGCACAGGTGTTGCTGAGTCACAGCGTGCCATGTCGCATTTCGTTTCTGCTTTTTTGGCAGCGCCAGCGCCATTTCGGAAATTTCTTTACGCATAAGCAGACTTGGCGCGGAAACACTTAGCGTGAGACGTTCCCATGTTGCCAAATGGCGTACAAATGTTAAACCTTTATAATGCCTGTTTTATTCATTTTGGTAATGAAGACTAACTTAAAAACCAACTCTGCACACTCATAAACACACACTCTCCAATCTCTCCAACCCCACTGAACCCCAACAAACTCCTCTCTGGGTTTCCTGGGACTGTTGCCATGGAGACAGTGCTTACCTCAGTGCTTTCCGAAGTGTTCTGCACTTTCTCACAGTCGTGCCTGTTGTGATTGGAGTTGTTCTCTCGTTCACATACTGTACATTGAAAGGCATTATACAGAGAGATAGATTGATATAGATAGAGAGAGAGAGAGAGAGAGAGAGAGAGAGAGAAGAACAATACGTAGACTGAAAATCAGCGTTTTCTTGCAAAACTGAATGTGAAAGCGAACTCGGAAGAAAAAGTATCATTACCATAATATCATATGGTGTTACTGAGGAAGGAAGCAAGAGGAAATGATGGCAGGCTCGTTCCCCATGCCCTGAACACTTTAGGCATTTATACTATTTATACGATAACTAAAAACAACTAGCAGTTTACTAGCAGTTTGTTTACTACAATGTAGCTTGATAGGTAATTGTCTGGAATGATAACTATTTATTTACTAACAAGCTATTGAAATATTTCTACAAAAGGAATATATGTTGCTTGTTATACACAGAAAGAGTACTACATGAAAACCAGAATTAACAAAATGTGTAAATTAAATATTGCAAATCTAATTTCTCCTGTTAACAATCATAAACAGCGCCATCCATCATTTACTGCTCCTTTGAAAAGTGTAAAAGAATTTGCCTGATCCACTGAAGTGACTGGATGATCCCAGTGCCTTCTGGGTAAAATCTGTTCCTGAAGTCTACAGTGTTGTTAACTCGTCCCCTCAGCCCTAAAAAGACCTTCTAGCAAAGTTTACCTCAGCTAATAAAGTAATAAAGTATTCAAATATGAGAGTTGCGAGGAGGAATGATTTACTACCTCTATATGTCAGACACGTACAAACAAGCAAGCAGTCCCTCTCTGAGTGAAACTGTCCTGAAGCTAGGTATGCCTGTACTTTCTAATTTGAAGGTTCCAAGTAGACAACATTTTAGCACAGTATCAGGATGAATACGGTCTAATTCACAAAGCAGCTATCATCTAATATCCCTGATTCTGACCAAACGTGAGGCTTTTGAACCGTGTTGCCAGCTTTGCAAAATTCTTGCTAGATAGGGCGAAGTTTTAGACCTCTTTATTGACTTTATTTCAAAAAGACCCTTGTGATAAATCTAAGAGATTTCTGAGCAGACATTAGTGATTGTCCTGCATTCAATGTAACTATCCAGCTCATTACCCAGCGCTAATTCCGGGTTCAGTCAACTCACCTCTAGTGTGTAAAGACTGAAAGAGTGGTGCATGCTGACTGGTCACATGTTTGATTGATTATTGTTCCCACTGACCAATCACCATGGTTTTCAAAGACCAATAACTGATTACCATTTTTACCCAGAACCAATCACTGATCATCATTGTTACCAACAACTAATCACTTATCACCACTGATACCAACAATCAATCACTGATGACCACTGATACCAACAACTAATCACTGATCACCACTGATCACCAACAATCAATCACTGATCACCACTGATACCAACAATCCATCATTGATCACCACTGATACCAACAATCAATCACTGATGACCACTGATACCAAAACTAATCACTGATCACCACTGATGACCAACAACTAATCTCTGATCACCACTGATACCAACAATCAATCACTGATCACCAGTGATACCAACAACTAATCACTGATCACCAACAACTAATCTCTGATCACCACTGATACCAACAATCAATCACTGATCACCAATGATACCAACAACTAATCACTGATCACCACTGATACCAACAATCACTCATTGATCACCACTGATACCAACAACTAATCACTGATCACCACTGATACCAACAATCACTCATTGATCACCACTGATACCAACAACTAATCACTGATCACCACTGATACCAACAATCACTCATTGATCACCACTGATACCAACAACTAATCACTGATCACCACTGATACCAACAATCACTCATTGATCACCACTGATACCAACAACTAATCACTGATCACCTCTGATCACCAACAACTAATCTCTGATCACCACTGATACCAACAATCAATCACTGATCACCACTGATACCAACAACTAATCACTGATCACCACTGATACCAACAATCACTCATTGATCACCACTGATACCAACAACTAATCACTGATCACCACTGATACCAACAATCACTCATTGATCACCACTGATACCAACAACTAATCACTGATCACCACTGATACCAACAATCACTCATTGATCACCACTGATACCAACAACTAATCACTGATCACCACTGATACCAACAATCACTCATTGATCACCACTGATACCAACAACTAATCACTGATCACCTCTGATCACCAACAACTAATCTCTGATCACCACTGATACCAACAACTAATCTCTGATCACCACTGATACCAACAATCGATCACTGATGACCACTGATACCAACAACTAATCTCTGATCACCGTTGTTTTCAAAGACCAAAAAACAATCACCATTGTTTCCCCGAACTAATCACTAATCATCATTGATCACCACTGATGAAAAAAAAAACAATCACTGATCAGCACTGTTACAAACAACTAATCACTTATCACTACTGATACCAAAATCTAATCACTAATCATCATTGATCACCACTGATGCAAAAATCCAATCACTGATCACCACTGATACCAACAACTAATCACTGATCACCACTGATATCAACAACCAATCACTTATCACCACTGTTACCAACAACCAATCACTGATCACCACTGATACCACTAACCAATCACTGATCACTGTGGTTCCCAACGACCTGTCACTGGTCACCATGGTTTCCAAAAAACCAATAACCAAATCACTATTTTTTCCAAGAACTAATCCCTGATCACCATGGTTCCCAAAGACCAATCACTGACTACCATTATTTGTTACACTCACATACCTTGTTCTTTGTTTTAGAATCTGTACCCTGCTTTCTTTACAAGCAATAAAAAGAAAGTTATTTATTCTGTAAGCACTTCCTCTGTGTTTGTATTTTCCAGGCTACTTTTTTTTATCTTTGTCCTTGACGGAAATAATAGATTTCTGCAAACACTTAAATAGCTGGTTTGACTTTTCTTTTTTTTTTTTTTTTACAGAACAGTTGTTTTCAGAAGATCTTCCTTCCACATGTAGCATAGTTTGACAAGCAAATGATTACGGCAATACACTGAATATGCAAATTAGTCCAGATGAGGTCATCTGGCGCCTTGTAGCGACTTTTCCAGCATGAATTTGTTTCTTTCCCCTGAAAAGATTTGGCAACCCTGCTTATGAGATATTATTACTCATAAATCTCAGCACTACATTGAGGTAACTAAGAAATTCCTAAGAAGTCATTTTATCATAGGTTGCAATTATTTACTTTAATGTTCTTTCTGTGAAATGATCTGCATTATACGTTGTGTATTTGTTAAAGTGGAGACTGTAAAGTGTAAGTACTTTTGATTTAAATACTTGTAGACATACCTGATAATAGGAGCCCAGGCACTGCAAGGTACTTTCCATTGATCCATTTTCTATAGTAGTTGTCCTACACAGAGTCAGAGGGAACATGGAGTCTATCCCAGGCAGGGGATCCCCTGGACATCCTGGAAGGGATGCCAACCCATCACAGGATACAAGTGCAGGCACGCACTCATTCACACACTATGGAGAATTTAAAGATTCCAATATACCAACAACACATTTGGACTAAAGATGAAACTGGAGTACCCCGAAGAGGCAGAAATCAAACCCCCAAGCCTGGAGGTCCGAGGCAAATATGCTAACCACTAAGAAACCAAAAGTGATAATTGTACACAAACTTAATTACACGTGCTACATTGACTTGTTACTCTAGCTCTAGAGCAAAGACAGAAATGTTGATTATATTTGGGATAATTGGGAATTTCATGTTTGGCTAAACTATTCCTTTAGTAATGAAGGCAGTTTTATATTTAGTGTCAAAACAACCAAGCAACTGTCAAAACATAATTACGCTAAATGAAGCACTCAACTAGAAAACAAAAATGCTAAAACTAAGATCTAGAAACTAGAATCTAGGAATTAGACAAGGTGACATGAAAAAACAAACAAACAAAAACAAATTACAAACACAGAAGAATATAGAAACCTGGAAGTAAGCAAGAAGAGTTTGTGTGTCTCATGGCTTCCTTACTCAGTATTCAGGTTCACTGCACTGCTTATTTGCTACTGGACATCTGATTTAGCTTCTTCAGTCCAGCCTCCATTAACCTGTTTGTTTGCTGTTTTTATTTATTCTTGCCTATACACTTGCCCCCCCACCCTGCATGTACCTGTGTGCCTGTGGATTTAACCTTGACCTTAAATAGGTTTCAGTAAATCTATGCACAAGTACTGTACACTACTTCTCAGTATCTACTGCTACATATTGTCTATTGTGTTGATGAACATACCCTAGAGATTACACACCGTCTGGAGCATTGCACCGTTTCACTGCTCGTTCCTCTCTGGAACGGAGGTTCGTCCAAAATCACAGGTTTGCACACATATGAGAGGATTATGCCGTGAGTCACTCTAATATACTGCTCTGAGATTATCCTGCTTGAACACAATTCCTTTAAACAGGAAGGATTAATTTGGTGCCATTTAACATTGTAACATGACATGGCTGACATTATGAGCGTGGAGTTAAAAGAGGATTTCGCCCCATTTTTCAGAAACCAAAGTTCAATGTAAGCCATTTTCCTTTTTATAATAAGCTAATACAATTCAGCAGGGCCCTTTGTAACGTCAGGCGTAATCTGCTTAATGAAATTCAAAAAGGGTGACAGAAGAATCGTGCTTAAGACTTCACATGCACATGGTAAAATACAGAAAGGGTAAAAATAATGTAATATGCACATTGTTCTCCGAGTTAAATAGATGTTTGTTTGGTGGAAAACATATGAATGGAAAGAGAGAAAGAAAGAAAGAAAGAAAGAAAGAAAGAAAGAAAGAAAGAAAGAAAGAAAGAAAGAAAGAAAGAAAGAAAGAAAGAAAGAAAGAAAGAAAGATGAAATTCTGAATATGATTCCTTTTTATTTGATGTTGGATATCACATATGATTTAATAGACATTATCTGATTATTAACATGCATGATCATCTTGCTACGCCACATTACCATAGCTACATAAAACGAAAGCCGGACATCTGAAGCATAATAAAGGAAAA
Source organism: Hemibagrus wyckioides (assembly GCF_019097595.1). Taxonomy (NCBI): domain Eukaryota; kingdom Metazoa; phylum Chordata; class Actinopteri; order Siluriformes; family Bagridae; genus Hemibagrus; species Hemibagrus wyckioides. Next base: position 8,194,209 of record NC_080726.1, read on the forward strand.
ACACTTAACACGCATGATTTACACGGACTCACATCTACAGGTTTTTGTCTAAGATTGAAATATTTCTGCAATCACACACAGGACTCTCCTGTTCCTTTGCTTTTTTTCTTTTTAAAAGTAATTTATGCCAATTATCTACTCACTATATCATCAGCATTAATTAATGAACGCAGAATCAAATAACAAAGTTATTGCTAATGCTTCACATTAAGGTTCATTTAACTAAGAATGTATGTACATTAGTTCACATTATCACAGCATGAACCTCAGCATTAATAAAGCCACTGAACGATTTTATTTTTACACTGTTACAGCTTAATTATGTCCTCGTTGCTTTAATTGTGGTTAGTTTTATGTACTTTTAGAATGGAAATCCAGTCGCTAATGCAGGTGTTCTTTTCTAAGATTGTTTGAAAGCAATAAAATTAATAATTAAAAAATAAATAAATAAAAAATCAAGTATTGATATTAGCAGGAGTGGTCAAGTATTGATATTAGCAGGAGTGGTCAAGTATTGATATTAGTTGTTATCGTTTATGTATGTTAACTAATGCTTTTGATAATGCAAACTATCCATTGTCTATACCCGCTTTATTCCTAATTAGGGTCACAGGGGTCTGCTGGAGCCTATCCTAGCAAACATTGGGCGAAAGGGAGGGGTACACCCTGGACAGGTCGCCAGTCCTTCATAATGCAAACTAAATTTCCAATATTCTTGTCACAAATGTAATAATAATAAATAATTATTATAATTAATAAATAATATATAATATAATATAATATAATATAATATAATATAATATAATATAATATAATATAATATAATATAATATAATATAATATAATATAATATAAATAATAAATAATTACCCAAAGCATGTTTTGTGTCTGATATTTGTTTATATATATATATATATATATATATATATATATGTGGCACAGATGTGATACTTTTTGGTAGATGGATATTGTAAAGCGAGAGGGGAAGCAAGCAACTTAAGCTTTAATGTTGTAGAAAATGTGGACATTGTATCATTTACATTTACGGCATTTGGCAGATTCTCTTATCCAGATCGACGTACAAAAGTGCATCGATATGGGTCATTTTTTGTTGTTGTTGTTTTAAATAGGCCATTTCACAATTTTACAGCTTTCACAATTTGAAGATACTTGATCAATTCTTGCTACTTGGCAAAATGTTTTATTTTAAAATGAGAACATTTAATAATGATGATATTTCAATTGAGTATATGAAGATATGGGCTTGTATTCAAGAACAGGACTTCATTAACTACATTAGTGCCAAACAAATATGTGACACGCAAATTGGTCTAAAATTGTGGCTTCAAGAAATTGTTTATGTTCAAGCTTTAAGATGATTTCATTTAGAACAGTCAATAAAACTGACAATGATACAGAAGTGAACAGTTACGGCTGGTATAACAGTAGAAAATTCTCCTTCGATGAAGTGGTCCTTTATATTGTTGGTTAAATTCATCACCCCTAACAACAGCACTAAAAAATGTAAACCTTAATTAGAAAAGGGCCAACAAGACATCCAGAGAGGAAACCTTCCTTTAAATGTTACCACAATTTTATAAGACCCAATAAGACTCTTGATATGGGTTAATGCAGAGATACTTGACTCTGTATCACCTAAGACTAATCTCAGAGCGTCTGTGTGGTATTAGAGCTCATCTGTGTAGTACAATGAAACATAATTACATTTCCTATTACGCCGGTGTTGTTGCGACTGGGATAACCATTGACATTTTCACTTGAAATTACGTGTTGCATTTTTCCCCCTGCAAAAGGATTAGCAAAATCCACCATCTTGGGGCTTTATTATTATTAATTAGACAAAACTCTTAGTGCTGGGAGTTGACAGTGTAATTTAAGCAGCTAATTAATATGCAAAGTCTGGAAACAAGATTTGGTTTTTAATCAGCCCAGTCACCGCATGGCAGAAAAAGGCATTTAAAATGTACATTTAAATATGGTTATGAGTCCTGGCTCAGTGGGTATGGGTTTATGATAATGGTTGAAGGGAAATTTGGAATATTTAATCCGTTCCGGTGCATCTGCTTGTGGCACATTTTCATAATGTCTTATTCAAGGCTTTTTCCAACACTAAAGTGTTATTCAGTGGGAAAACAAAATCACAGTGGTGAGTTTCAAATTTTCATTCTGTACAATAATTCGATCAACTAGAAGGCTGAAACTAATTACAGAATGCATTATTGCTGCTCATCAGCCTCATATAATCAAAGCCATCACTAGTGCAATCATCACATTTATATGCTATAAAATACAACGCACTATTAAGTGTTTCTTACTGCTGTGTTAAATGATAATATGCAACAGGCTGTACATTACAGCTTCAAGGAGCCTTTATGCTTATAGCAGTGCATGATGTGTTCTGTGAAACTCATTTTTTATTTTTATTTGAAACCTTTTCAGTCATTTGGGTTATAATAATTCTTTTGGATTCGTTTAACGATGCCCTGTTGCATCCGTGTAATGCGTGCCTGGATGCGTCATTTAAGGCAGACTACAAAAAGATTCACTGATTCAAATACGCTGGATGAGAAAGGAGCAAATCTCTGTCATGACAAGAAAGTTCTCTGATTCAAACAGTGAAAGGATTCTGAAAGGATCGCTATTTTTCCATGTGCTACATGAACATATTCTCATGACTGTTAAGACTGCTCCCTTTGACATATTAAGTAAGCAGAAACTTTGTGTCTTCAAGCTGATTCATTTTCACCACCAGTGATGTTCATAATTGTGATTTACTTGCTTAAGGTCAAGGAGTTTCCATTATCTTTTCCACCCCCTGGATATAATGTACTGTCACTATGAAAACATTGCTCTGATGACTTTCTCAAGTGCACTGCCAAAGTTTTGGGACACTTCTCCAAATCATTGAATTCAGGTGATGATTTTCATGCTCCCAACTTTGTGGATACAGTTTGGGGATGACCCCTTGCTGTTTCAACATGTTGGAACATGGATGAGCGAGTTTGGTGTGGAGGAACTTGACTGGCCTGCACAGTCCTGACCTCAACCTGATAGAACATCTTTGGGATGAATTAGAGCAGAGACTGTGAGCCAGGCCAAAACTAAAGGTCTGCCTTTATATGCGCATGAATTTAATATGGAGTTGGTCCACCCTTTGCAGCTATAACAGCTTCAACTCTTCTGGGAAGGTTTTCCACAAGGTTTAGGAGTGTGATTATGGGAATTTTTGACCATTCCTCTAGAAGCGCATTTGTGAGGTTGATGTTAAAAGTTGATGTTGGACGAGAAGGTCTCTGCTGTAATTCATCCCAAAAGTGTTCTATCAGTATATACAGTATATCAGTATATATAAAGTTTAAATTCTAATGATGCACATAACCAAGTACCTGTTAACACAATTAACACCTTGTCTCTGTATTATATAGATACAAAAGAGAAATGATTCATAATCACACTTTCCTGTCACCCAGAAAAGAAGAGTCTGGTTTCTCTGAAAGTTTCTTCCTCTTGTCATTTCATGGAGTTTTCCCTTGCTACTGTCACATTTGGCTTGCTTAAAAAATAAAATTGAATTGCATTGACATGTACTACAGTGCATTCTGCTTAGCCTTCATCGGCTATATTCTGCCTCTTTCAGTCAGACAAACCATTGCATTATTATTTTATTTCATTGGAAATACACCCAGCTGTGGAATTCAGATTTAAGTACTTTTCAAACATTTTAAACTACTCTGTGTTTCAGTTAGTATTAGTTTCATATTTAGTACATTATATAATTACTCTTTTTTTTTACTAGTTGTTCCAGTGTATTTGCACTATGTTTACATTGTAATATGTGTTTAAGTAAGGGAAGTGAAGCCGAAATATCTTTACCTGTCTGAAAAAATATTGCACATCAGCACAATACAATACATAATGCTTTGTCACAATACAACTGCACCACAATAAAAACAGCAAGACGTTTTCTTATAAAGAATATAACTATAAATAAAATCTTGAGGCATTCTGCAAAAGTTGAGGTGAATTCTAGCCTCTGGCTGTTACCGAGACGGTAACATCACATCACAAATTCTCGCCACATTCCTCTTCCAGTGTAAGATTTGAGAAAGGCAGGATGAATGCGCAGAGTCACTTACTTGGGGTTTATTTGGGGTTTTACCAAAAGGATAAGGTTCTCAGCTGGGGTCAAGAAACAGACAGAGAAGGTTCCTATCCATAATCAGAGTACAGCCAGGCAGGCCGGGGTCAGAACCCCAAACCACCAGAGCGTGACTGGGTTAAGAAGCAGTAAACAGGCCATAACTAGAATGATATTCAGTATTTCCACTTCAAGCATGTTCTACATTGGAATAGGAGTCAGAAGATGCCGTAATGTAAAAATGTGTATGATTAGAAGAGCGCCTCACTGCTAAATTAAGAATTGAGGTATGGATTTTAGTCAATGATGCATTAAGGTAAAATTGATTTGAAGTGAGCATAATCTTGCTCAGGGTTTAAAATCTTCTTTACAGGTTTTCACGGAACTCATGTTGCGTTACAGGGTTATGACTGGGTCACAGGCTTTTTTTTTGTTTTATTGTCAGTTTATACATCACTGAATTCATTCATTTCATTTTTAACACAATGCAAATATGTATGTTTGATCATTTACATTTGCAAGGATTCTTTGCAGTGAAGAAGTTGTGGCCTCTGAATCGGTCAGTCACAGTGAAGAAAGCATGGCCTGAAAAAGGCGTATATTTCAGTTTCAGTAGCTTAGACATGGCCTCTGTCAATCCTAGTGAGGGAGGTGTGGCCTGTGATTCTGTCAGTCTCAATGAAAGAGGTCTGGACTCAGTACCTGTCACTATAAAAACACTGCTTTGACTACTTTCTCGAGTTTACTGCTCAAATGTGCCCAAAAGCTGTCCAAACTTTCAGCGTGTTACTCTTGTGCTGTTTTATAATTATGTAAAATGCAAAGGCTTTCATATGTTGATGTGTATACAGTATGTATAAATGGTGTAACATGCCTGAGGAGTGGTGAAAATGCCCCTAAATTCAGGTGTGGTCTCTGAATCTGTGAGAATTAGTAAAGAAGGTGTGGCCTCTGAATCTGTGAGTCAGTGAAGGAGGTGTGGTCTCTGAATCTGTGAGTCTTGGTGAAGAAGGTGTGGTCTCTGAATCTGTGAGTCTTGGTGAAGAAGGTGTGGTCTCTGAATCTGTGAGTCTTGGTGAAGAAGGTGTGGTCTCTGAATCTGTGAGTCTTGGTGAAGAAGGTGTGGTCTTTGAATCTGTGAGTCTTGGTGAAGAAGGTGTGGTCTCTGAATCTGTGAGAACTAGTGATGAAGGTGTGGCCTCTGAATCTGTGAGAACCAGTGAAGAAGGTGTGGTCTCTGAATCTGTAAGGACCAGTGAAGAAAGTGTGGTCTCTGAATCTGTAAGGACCAGTGAAGAAGGTGTGGTCTCTGAATCTGTAAGAACCAGTGAAGAAAGTGTGGTCTCTGAATCTGTAAGGACCAGTGAAGAAGGTGTGGTCTCTGAATCTGTAAGGACCAGTGAAGAAGGTGTAGTCTCTGAATCTGTAAGAACCAGTGAAGAAAGTGTGGTCTCTGAATCTGTAAGGACCAGTGAAGAAGGTGTGGTCTCTGAATCTGTAAGAACCAGTGAAGAAAGTGTAGTCTCTGAATCTGTAAGGACCAGTGAAGAAGGTGTGGTCTCTGAATCGGTAAGAACCAGTGAAGAAGGTGTGGTCTCTGAATCGGTAAGAACCAGTGAAGAAGGTGTGATCTTTGAATCTGTGGGTCTTGGTGAAGAAGGTGTGGTCTCTGAATCTGTGAGTCTTGGTGAAGAAGGTGTGGTCTCTGAATCTGTTAGTCTTGGTGAAGAAGGTGTGGTCTCTGAATCTGTGAGTCTTGGTGAAGAAGGTGTGGTCTTTGAATCTGTGAGTCTTGGTGAAGAAGGTGTGGTCTCTGAATCTGTGAGAACTAGTGATGAAGGTGTGGTCTCGGAATCTGTGAGAACTAGTGATGAAGGTGTGGCATTTGAGTCTGTGAGTCTCAGTGAAGAAGGTGTGGTCTCTGAATCTGTGAGAACCAGTGAAGAAGGTGTGGTCTCTGAATCTGTAAGGACCAGTGAAGAAGGTGTGGTCTCTGAATCAGTAAGAACCAGCGAAAAAGGTGTGGTCTCTGAATCTGTAAGGACCAGTGAAGAAGGTGTGGTCTCTGAATTGGTAAGAACCAGTGAAGAAGGTGTGGCCTCTGAATCTGTAAGGACCAGTGAAGAAGGTGTGGTCTCTGAATCTGTAAGAACCAGTGAAGAAGGTGTGATCTTTGAATCTGTGGGTCTTGGTGAAGAAGGTGTGGTCTCTGAATCTGTGAGAACCAGTGAAGAAGGTGTGGTCTCTGAATCTGTGAGAACCAGTGAAGAAGGTGTGGTCTCTGAATCTGTGAGAATTAGTGAAGAAGGTGTGGCCTCTGAATCTGTGAGAACCAGTGAAGAAGGTGTGGCCTCTGAATCTGTAAGAACCATTGTAGAAGGTGTGGTCTCTGAATCTGTGAGTCTTGGTGAAGAAGGTGTGGCCTCTGAATCTGTGAGAACTAGTGATGAAGGTGTGATCTTTGAGTCTGTGAGTCTCAGTGAAGAAGGTGTGGTCTTTGAATCTGTGAAAACCAGTGAAGAAGGTGTGGCCTCTGAATCTATGAGTTCCAGTGAAGAAGGTGTGGTCTCTGAATCTGTAAGAACCAGTGATGAAGGTGTGGTCTCTGAATCTGTGAGTCTCAGTAAAGAAGGTGTGGCCTCTAAATCTGTAAGAACCAGTGATGAAGGTGTGGTCTCTGAATCTGTGAGTCTCAGTAAAGAAGGTGTGGCCTCTGAATCTGTGAGTCTCAGTAAAGAAGGTGTGGCCTCTAAATCTGTAAGAACCAGTGATGAAGGTGTGGTCTCTGAATCTGTGAGTCTCAGTAAAGAAGGTGTGGCCTCTGAATCTGTGAGTCTCAGTAAAGAAGGTGTGGCCTCTAAATCTGTAAGAACCAGTGATGAAGGTGTGGTCTCTGAATCTGTGAGTCTCAGTGAAGAAGGTGTGGTCTCTGAATCTGTGAGTCTCAGTAAAGAAGGTGTGGTCTCTGAATCTGTGAGTCTCAGTAAAGAAGGTGTGGCCTCTAGATCTGTGAGTCTCAGTAAAGAAGGTGTGGCCTCTAAATCTGTGAGTCTCAGTGAAGAAGGTGTGGTCTCTGAATCTGTGAGTCTCAGTAAAGAAGGTGTGGTCTCTGAATCTGTAAGTCTCAGTGAAGAAGGTGTGGTCTCTGAATCTGTGAGTCTCAGTAAAGAAGGTGTGGTCTCTGAATCTGTAAGTCTCAGTGAAGAAGGTGTGGTCTCTGAATCTGTGAGTCTCAGTAAAGAAGGTGTGGTCTCTGAATCTGTGAGTCTCAGTGAAGAAGGTGTGGCCTCTAAATCTGTAAGAACCAGTGATGAAGGTGTGGTCTCTGAATCTGTGAGTCAGTGAAGGAGGTGTGGTCTCTGAATCTGTGAGAACCATTGAAGGAGGTGTGGTCTCTGAATCTGTGAGTCTCAGTGAAGAAGAGTAAAACATGCCATGAGTTATGAATATACAAAAATTTGCAGTGTATTCACCCACCATGTTGTCCGGCGATTGTAAAGGTCCAATATCACTAACATCAGCTAACAACTGGATATCTGCTAGATATGAGTGACATTTCAGTATTAATCTTTGCTGAGCAAATTCTCAGCAATTCATGTAAGCATAAAAGCTTTCAGCTTCCGCATCATCTAACTGCTGCTTATAGAGAACACTGGCATACAGTATATGTTTTTTTCTTTTTAATGATCTGAGTTTTGGATTCTAAATTGTCCCTAAATGTCAATCTGTGTGTGTGTGTGTGTGTGTGTGTGTGTGTGGTGCCCACCTTGTACCCAGTATTCCTAGAACAGCCTCCAGACCCATGATGTCTCTGAGCAGAATGAAGAAATGACTGAAGATGTACAAAGTTTTAAGAATCTTTTTCTGAAAGTTTCTTTACAGCACTGGACATCTATTATTTGTCATATAATAAAGAACATCCGAGTGATGGCCGAAAGGTGTGACAGTAAACTGTTAAATCTGAAGTGTGATGAGGATGATCATCATCTGATCCAGGAGCGACCTACATTTGAAATGCGTGCAGCCTTGTCACACCTGCCAGTCAAATTACCCTGACACACACACACACACACACACACACACACAGCACTGGAGACAGGAGCCACTACAGGGTCTTTTAATGGCAAACACAATTAATAGGCAGTTTACAGAGGGTAAAAGGAACACAGGAGGGAAAGGCAAGCATTACCTCCACCCTAATACCAATTTCACGCTCTTCGTAGTGTAAAAGGCTAGCATGGCCACGGTCATTTCACTGTGCTGAAACACAATCTGACAAAGGGCAGAACAGGAGGCCACGAGCAAATTGAAATAAGCCGGCTTGAACATGACAGCATCAGCGGTGCCTGTCAGGGAAATCCTTTCCCCAAACACACACACACACATAAAAATACACAATCCAGTACTGAAACCTTCATGATGGAACTGTTTCTCAAGGAACCAATTCTTAAAGAACTTGTTTAGTTGTTTTTCATTAAAAATAAAATAAAATAAAATAAAATAAAATAAAATAAAATAAAATAAAATAAAATAAAATAAAATAAAATGAAATGAAATGAAATGAAATGAAATGAAATGAAATGAAATAAAATAAAATATCCAACTGGTTCGTAACTAAAAGAACAAAACAAACAAAAAAAAAGAGCTAACAAACTTTATTGCTATGATTTATTTTGTATTTTGTATTTTTTCAATTGTATTTTGTCTGTGCAATGTAGATAATTGCATGGACAATGCATTGAAATTAAACAAGAATAACTTAACTGTATAAATAAGAATAACTAATGCTCAGTAAACAATGTAATATTTTATTAACAGTTCAGCCCTAGGATCTAGAAAGACTGTGTTCATTAATCTGTATCTGTTCATCTATATCTGTCTAATTATCTGTATTTCTTTTGGTATTTAAACTCTCTAAAAACTGGAGAGAAACACAGAAGTAGAAAAGCAGAACTGTCAGTGTGATGTGTGAATTCTGGCTTTAACTGTTCCTCAACCTCGACTTTGGCCTCAACTAGAGATGTGCACGGGAGGATGAGGATAAGTCAAATGAAAAGCTTAGTTTTTTGTATAGTTTATTGCAAATAGGTGTCAGAAAAGTGAGTTTATCAATTTTAAGGTGGTAGTAGAATGAGCTATAGAGCAGAATGTAACAGTAGAACATTTTTACTTTTGCAATCTACGAATGTAATATTTTTCTAGTTTAACAGACTCTCATATAGATTGAGAAAGATTTGATTATGTATCAAAATATTAAAACTTTCAATACCTTTAATTACAAAACCTTACAATGTCCTTTAGGGCATTATAATCTACCTTAAAACCATAAAGAATATTACCATATCACCATATTACAATTAGGTGAATCATCGACGATAATTAATTCTGTCATCCTGCATATTTACGGGATTATGCTATACATTAATTCTCCACTATTTGAACTTTTATGTAATCCTGTGTACATTAGTCTCTCTATAGACTTGTAGGTTATAGCGTGATACTGAGGCTCCATATATGATCCTTTTGACAGAAAAAAACAACTTTATTTGAAACCCCAGTTGAGTAATACCTGCTGTTTTCCAACAATCGTCACAGATATTTAAAAAACAAGCACAATCGAGGCAGGGTAATCAGCTCTGTCCTCTGAGTTTGTGTCCAGCCTCTGGGTCCGATCTGCCCTCTCTGCCCTCCGATAAAGCGCAGTGATCTACTCCTGCGTCATATGTATACTTCCATCAATAATGTAACCCAGTGCAGCCGAAACAGGGAAACACTGTATTTTGTCTTTAAGGATTATTCAGATGAGGGCTGAGCACACAGAAATCACTTTTAAAGAAAAAACAATAGAGAACTAGACCTTTTTTCATTTCTGTATTATTTGCATTGTGTACAGATAAATTAAAGGACACAAAAACACTTAGAACCACAAAAAAAAGAAGACACAACAAAGACAAAAGGGTTTCTTTCTTTTTTTAATGACATGTTACAAGTGTGTTGTTTTGAAGACTATGAAAGTTATGCCTTTGTAAAGCATAGCTGTTTACAAAAAAAAAAAATTGTTTTTATAATTATTCAGTAATTAATTTTGGATTGCTAATTAGGAACTAACAAGTAAACGTTACTAAACATATTATATTATATATTATTATATAAAAATAATTTGTTTATTATATCAAACAAATACAAGAAATGATAAAATGGCAATTTACCTTGCAATTTATTCTAAATTTTATTTTGATTATTATTATTATTAGTAGTAGTAGTAGTAGTAGTAGTAGTAGTAGCATTGTTGTTGTAGTTGCTGCTGTTATTTATTTATTTGTTTGTTTGTTTGTTTGTTTATTATCTTTGAAATTAATTAATATTTAGATAAATAAATAAATTAATTAATTTATTTATTAATTAAATAAATATATGAATTAAATACAATTTTCAATTTGAAAGTAATTTTGAATTTTTCTTGTTGTTTTTCTTTTCATTTCAGCATATATCTGTCTTGCACACTGGTGTAGCTAGACAAATGCAAAAATGATAAAATGGCAATTTACCTTGCAATTTATTCTAAATTTTATTATTATTAGTAGTAGTAGTAGTATTGTTGTTGTAGTTGCTGCTGTTGTTTATTTATTTATTTATTTATTTATTTATTTATTTATTTATTTATTTATTTATTACCTTTGAAATTAATTAATATTTATATAAATAAATTAATTAATTAAATAAATAAATATATGAATTAAATACAAGTTTCTTTTGTGATTGAAAGTCATTTTGAATTTTTCTTGTTGTTTTTCTTTTCCTTTCAGCATATATGTGTCTTGTACACTGGTGTAGCGTCAGCATGAGTTAGAAGCCTTTTAATGTGTACGAGAAAATCAACATGCAGTAACAGTTCAATTTCAGTTCAATTTTTCAATCCTATTCGCAGAGTGCTTTTAACAATAGACACTGTCTCAAAACAAGTTTACAGAAATCCGGATGATCCCTAATGAGCAAACCAGAGGTGACAGTGCCAAAGAAAATCTTTGAGACGTCTTAAGGAAGAAGCGTACAGAGGAACCAGACTCAATGGAGAAAACACAACCACATACTGGGTGACACAGGGTAGTGTGATTATGGAACACTATACTGTATACAGACATACAGAGCTCAAAACACCATCCTGTATGTGAAATATTGAGTACAGTCAGCTATTTTTAGATGATTCTGGCCAAGAAATGAATCCCCAAGTGTGTGCTGGTGATTTTTCACAGGAAGATGCTGCATAGCTCATGACCACTAGACTGAATCCTGATTCAGTAAGACAACAGAAGCTCAACAAGACAGAAAGAGACAGAAGTAAAACTGTCAAAGAATATAATGTTTAGAATGAGAAAGAAGAAATAGAAATCGTTTTTAAAATGAAAAAAAAAAAAAAAACAATAAAATAACTCATAGGAACATATGCAATGCAAAGCTAAATATTTCTTTGCCAAATTAGTCAAAACAGGATTCATTAGTTTTGCACTGAAGCTGTAATGAAATTAATAAAGTAAACTCAGAGGCTTCATTAGCATTGTGCAGCAACTCATCACACAAGCAGAAATAAGTAGAAGAAATAAAAAAAAAAGCATTTATTCATCTTCAGTATCTGAATATATATATATATATTCATGTGAAGTGACATGTGCTAAGGAAGTGTTAAGACTACAAACATGGACACTGGACTCCAATTCCTAAAGCACACACACACACACAAAACAATCCTCATTCATAGTCTGTTCATACTCACCTGTGTTCAATCACACACTCTCACACCAGGACTCATCAAAGTCTATCTCAGTCACAATCACACTGTGTAGTTTATGCTTAGCTTACCTTGTGCTCTGACTACACCAAACTTTGTTTACATGTTACTCTAAACCAGGGGTGTCCAATCTTATCCAGAAAGGGCCATGGTGGGTGTAGGTTTTTATTCCAGCCAAGCTGATTCTATTGGAAGCCATGATCAACTGATTGAACATGTGGAAGCAGATGTGTCTCCTACCTGATAGGTATGAAAACCTACACCCACACTGGCCCTTTGCAGATAAGAGTGGACACACCTGGTCTAAGCAGGTACCCTTAGTTTGCCAATCACTTCTACAGTTTCCTTGTTTATGAGTTAGTTTAATATAATGTGTTGGACTGTCTGCTAACATGTTCATTAACTGCCCTACTATCAACTGCATCTGCCTTAGTCTCCATTTCATAACACGAACAAAGTGACTCTGGGTTCAAGATGGCTGCGTCTATTGTCTTTTAGCTCTACATTTATCTATTTTCATAAATGAACAATCTTCTCATCAATAGGGTGTCATGGACTCGGATGCAGCATCACGTTTTACAATGAAACAAACCAATTATTGTACAGAAGCAATAAACATTTTTTTGTTTGTTTGCTTGTTTACTTGTTTGTTTTTCTGCCTAATTTAGAGGCCAATTCCACCAACCATACGACAGCTAGCAACTTTGGAGTGTAAACACATGCTTCCTTCAGAGGCATAAAGAGAGCCATCACAGGGAGGTGTAATGCATTTGGATCTCAAGCTTGAGCTCACAGACACCCACAATTAGCTAGTGTCGCTGTGATTGACACAGGAGAGAGAGAGAAAGAGAGAGAGAGAGAGAGAGAGAGAAAGTATGCCAGTTTTGCTCTCTTGGAGCTCCTGAGCATGGATAGCTTGGATAGCTTAGGTATCAGATGGGCAGTGGTAGCTTAGTGGTTCAAATCCCAGCTCCACCAAGCTGCCACTGTTGGGCCTTTGAGGAAGGCCCTTAAGCTTCAACTGGTCAGTATAAAATGAGACAAAAATATAAGTCGCTGTGGATAAGGGTGTCTGCCAAATGCCAGAAATGGAAATGTGGATATCTCTGGAATCATCAGGACTTGAACTTGATCTCTGGATGATATAGCGAACACTTTTCTTTGCACCTCTCAAGAACCCAGCTCTTGTTTTCTAAATATGAACCAGTTCATTTCTGTGGTAGATCCTCTGTTGCTGTTATCAAATCATACAGACATATGTCATTTATTTTTCATATCGGATGAGCGACAGATGAGTGGTTAAGATGTTAAAGATGTTAAAGGTTATAAATGGATAACATAACATTTAAAGATGCTTGTACTGAGAGATATGTGTTAATTCCCCATGCATTAAATTTGTAATAGATGTCTCATCTGTGACATTGATCAAAAGTTATAACATAAATTAGTGCATTTGAGTGAAATAATCCTTGTTCAGGGGAATCATTAAGAACATTAGTCATGTAGTGCCTCTGCAAACAAAACGAGCAAACATTGGATCTAAGAAAAAAACATGTAGGCTTATATGTATGTTATATATAATATATATGTTTGTGGAAATGAGAATGATTTATGCTCTCAAATGCTATCCATGACCTGCTATACTTGTATGGCTGATTAAGATCAATATTGAGTAGGTGGAAAGACATGCATCTATGCTGAGTGGTCAATAGTTCCTAGAAAGCAGTGAGGATCTATTTTACTAATGCAAAGCCATTATCAGATTCCAGATACAGATAACAACATGGGTAAACATTAACTTAGAGAAAAAATGAAATATAAAGCAGTAACTGGAGTAAATCTGGGCTTCAGCTTAACAGGATACATCTGGGTAACAGCCTTAACTTGGGTATATCTGGGATACAGCCTTAACTTGGGTATATCTGGGATACAGCCTTAACTGGGGTAAATCTGGGATACAGCCTTAACTGGGATGAATCTGGAGTATAGCCTTAACAGGGGTAAATCTGGAGAACAGCCTTACATGGGGTAAATCTGGGGTACAGCCTAAACAGGGGTAGATCTAAGGTATAGTCTTAACAGAGGTAACTCTGGGGTACAGGCTTAACTAGGATAAATCTGGGGTACAGCCTTAGATGAGGTAAATCTAAAAGTTAGATCTTGGGTATAGTTTTAACAGGGGTACATTTGGGGATATAGCCTTCACTGGAGTAAATATGGGATACAGCCTTAACTGGGGTAAATATGAGTTATAGTCTTACCAGGGATACATCTTGGGTACAACTTTAATTGTGGTAAATCTAGGATACAGCCTTAACTGGGGTAGATATGGGGTACAACCTTAAGTGAGGTAAATCTAGGATACAGCCTTAACAGGGGTAGATCTGGGGTATAGTCTTAACAAGGGTACATCTGGGGTATAGCCTTCAGTGGGGTAAATCTGGGGTACAGCCTTAACTGGTGCACATATGATGGTAGAGCCTTCAGTGAGGTAAATCTTGGATATAGCCTTAACAGGGGTGGATCAGGGGTATAGTCTTAATAGGAGTACATCTGGGGACATAGCCTTCAATGGAGTAAATATGGGATACACCCTTAACAGGGATACATCTGGGGTACAACTTTAACTGGGGTAATTCTGAGATACATTCTTAACTGGGTTAGATCTGGGGTACAGCCTTAACAGGGGTACATCTGGGGTACACCCTTAACTGGTACTTTGTCCTCCTTTCAGATGATGGAAGCAAAGCTTTGCGAACATGGACTCTAAGGAAAGGCAAATAAACACATTTATTCAACCACAAAGCCTTAGTGTAAAAAAATTGGAGTTGGGCCTACAGGATGCTCTGCTCTGTGCATCTCTTAGAGATGATGGAGGTTGCCTTTATCACTCTCGGCTGATCACACTAATCCACAGAGACAACTAATCAATACGAGCTGTTTTCCTGTGAAAGGATGCAGAATCTGCTCCCTACGTGGAAAGAAGAGGACAGGGAACATCATCAAAGCTGTCCACTGATATCATTCATAAGGTCTGTGCATGTGGAAGAACTATTTCAAGCTAAGACTAGACACTGGCTTTGTTTATTTATTTCTACAGAATGGAGCTTTATGACAGAATCCTGTTGTAAGATGATTTTCTCACAGATAAACCTTTTATCCAAAGCAAGTGAGGCAGATTCAAATCCAAACTAAGCTATGAGAGATGCTACTAACAATTAAAGACAATGTATAGCTCGCAGTTTAGCTTTGGTCATGCCTCAGTCGTTATACACTCACAATGACATCACAGAGCTAAAAACAGTTGTAGCAGCCAGCTCCATTTTTTTTCTTCGTGCAATTGGCCTGTTCACATCGCCTGTGTCTGGATACACATTTGGATCTGAAATGTCAAACCCAACAGACAGCAGACAACAACCTGGCATGCTTGACTTCCGTTAGATCAATACAAACGCTTCAACCTGGAATCACTTTCCATAACCTTCCCAAATCCATACGCCTGCTCAATTCACTAAAGACAGAGACTGAATGCAACAAGCCATTTGTACGGGACTTAACCCTGTTCCACAAAGCAGTTCATCTTTTATAATGAATCCTCCTGCCTGCCTTAGGCAGAATAGTTAAACACAGACTCCAGAGATTCTTAGCCAGGCCTTTTTGCTTGAAATCAATACAGGAATTGATCCAACAGAGCTGAAATGAAGCCACGGCGTTCGAGCGATCTACTAATGTTCGACACAATACCCCAGAATAACATTTAGCCCTGTTACGTTCTTATAAAGTGATGGCGCTCATTAAAAATCAACATGTTCCAGCCAAAATCTCGATTCCCCTTCCAGTTATGTGCAACAGTCTGCAGAGACCGTACAAACAAAACAACAGAATGTAAAATGCTCTTAAATGTCTTGGAGCTGATAAACATGTGCTAAAAATTTTAATTTCTATATTATATTCATCATTGTTGATTATATTATTAGGAATATTTTTTATTTTTATGAACAAGAAGAGGTGTCAGGGTGGGAGGGTTATTTGCTGCTGATGCTGCTGCTGATGATATGATGATGATAATGATGATGATGTTGTCTTAACACGATCTTGGCTCTGGATGTCCAACACATACTTGAATGTTAAGCTGCTGGGATAAAAATCAGCACTTCTGTGTCCAAGGCCATTTCTCTTGGAAAAGAATGGGATGCTCCCTTCAGATAAGGCAAAAGAATCATGGAAACTTTAAATGCGTTAGTATTTGATTCTTTAGAGATGGAAAAAGATTGGATAGCATTTACAAACAACAGAGTTGCAGTGATTGAATTGTACTGTGGTGGTGATGTAAAAAGCTGTGGGTGTAGTGATGAATAAAAGAATGTTGAAGGACAGGTGGCAAAAGTGAGGTTCGCTTCACAGGGTTTATTCTCCATGATAGGATGAAACACTTGACCTAACTTGATCTGGAAGAACCTCAGGGTAAAACAACTGCTGTATCAGGCAAATCCCACTGGACCACAGGGCTGATAGAGGAGAGCTGACTTTGAGCAGGAATTGTAAAGTGAC